>NW_028165935.1:5000-32500 GCF_964263955.1 Coregonus lavaretus | reverse complement strand
TCTGGCACTGCAGGATTTGAGTCCCTGGCGGCGTAGTGTGTTACTGATGGTAGGCTTTGTTACTTTGGTCCCAGCTCTCTGCAGGTCATTCACTAGGTCCCCCCGTGTGGTTCTGGGATTTTTGCTCACCGTTCTTGTGATCATTTTGACCCCACGGGGTGAGATCTTGCGTGGAGCCCCAGATCGAGGGAGATTATCAGTGGTCTTGTATGTCTTCCATTTCCTAATAATTGCTCTCACAGTTGATTTCTTCAAACCAAGCTGCTTACCTATTGCAGATTCAGTCTTCCCAGCCTGGTGCAGGTCTACAATTTAGTTTCTGGTGTCCTTTGACAGCTCTTTGGTCTTGGCCATAGTGGAGTTTGGAGTGTGACTGTTTGAGGTTGTGGACAGGTGTCTTTTATACTGATAACAAGTTCAAACAGGTGCCATTAATACAGGTAACGAGTGGAGGACAGAGGAGCCTCTTAAAGAAGAAGTTACAGGTCTGTGAGAGCCAGAAATCTTGCTTGTTTGTAGGTGACCAAATACTTATTTTCCACCATAATTTGCAAATAAATTCATAAAAAATCCTACAATGTGATTTTCTGGATTTTATTTCTCTCAATTTGTCTGTCATAGTTGACGTGTACCTATGATGAAAATTACAGGCCTCTCTCATCTTTTTAAGTGGGAGAACTTGCACAATTGGTGGCTGACTAAATACTTTTTTCCCCCACTGTATAGAGTTGAAATGTATTACATTTTGAGTTTGCATCCTAATATTACATTTTATATACATCACAGAAGACTGAAATATAACAAAACTGTTTGACATAGAAATACCGGATTTTCGGTGTGTGTGTGTGTGTGCCGGGTGCACGTGTGACCATAATTGCGTGCATGCTAGCATGTGTGCGTATGTGTGTGTGTTGCATGTGAGCCCAGGCCGTGCTGTAACTTATTTAAGCCTGCGAGATAGACTTTATCACTGTATCACACACACACACACACACACACACACACACACACACACACACACACACACACACACACACACACACACACACACACACACTCTCACACACACACACTCACACTCACACTCACACTCATCCAGCCTGGCTGTTTGAAGTGCAGGACAGTAAACAGCTATTTCTCCGTAACAATGTAACAATAGAACACAAGTGCTTTCTCTGGGTTGCTGGGAAATAAAAGGGTCTGCTCTTTTACAATCCAGACTCATCCTGAAAATATATTGATACCAATATATATATATATATATATACATATGGATACCGGTAGTTGGATAAGCATTGACAAGCTAAGCTAGTAATTCATTATTTTATAAATTTTTAATTTTAAAATGATCTCCATCAAATATTGCAGTGACCTGAATAGCAGGGTAAGTCAATGTCACGGTGTCTCAGTTACATTTACATTTTAATCATTTAGCAGACACTTTTATCCAGAGCGACTTACAGTTAGTGAGTGCCTGCATTTGTTTTTACTATTCACCCGTCCCCCGTGGGAATTGAACCCACAACCCTGGCGTTGCAAGCACCATGCTCTACCAACAGAGATACAACCCTGGCGTTGCAAGCACCATGCTCTACCAACAGAGATACAACCCTGGCGTTGCAAGCACCATGCTCTACCAACAGAGATACAACCCTGGCGTTGCAAGCACCATGCTCTACCAACAGAGATACAACCCTGGCGTTGCAAGCACCATGCTCTACCAACAGAGAGATACAACCCTGGCGTTGCAAGCACCATGCTCTACCAACAGAGATACAACCCTGGCGTTGCAAGCACCATGCTCTACCAACAGAGAGATACAACCCTGGCGTTGCAAGCACCATGCTCTACCAACAGAGATACAACCCTGGCGTTGCAAGCACCATGCTCTACCAACTGAGAGATAACCCTGGCGTTGCAAGCACCATGCTCTACCAACAGAGAGATAACCCTGGCGTTGCAAGCACCATGCTCTACCAACAGAGAGATAACCCTGGCGTTGCAGATTGTGTATATACCACCACATCTTCCCACTAGGAGGCGCTCTTGTTCCACTGTAGCTACAGCAGAGCTGGTGGGTGTTCTGTATGTAGTGGTGAGGATGCTGCTTAGGTTGTTATATCAGGATATATCAAGGTTAATAATAATGGATCCACTCCACAGTCATAGTAGTTGTGGCTAGCTGTAATGCTACAGCCGTCATAGTAGTTGTGGCTAGCTGTAATGCTACAGCCGTCATAGTAGTTGTGGCTAGCTGTAATGCTACAGCTGTACTCAAATTGGCATTCGGAGCACAGGCTCTGTTAGTGAGCCTCTACCATGGCGTGGGGTGATGAGGTGAGGTGAGGTGAGGTGAGGTGAGGTGTGGTGTGGTGAAGTGAATTGAGGTGTGGTGAGGTGAGGTGTGGTGAGGTGTGGTGAGGTGTGGTGTGGTGAAGTGAGGTAAGGTGAGGTGTGGTGAGGTAAGGTGTGGTGAGATGGGGTGTGGTGAAGTGAGGTGTGGTGAGGTGAGGTAAAGTGAGGTGAGGTGAGGTAAGGTGAGGTGAGGTGAGGTGAGGTGAGGTGTGGTGAGATGTGGTGTGGTGTGGTGAAGTGAGGTGTGGTGAGGTGTGGTGAGGTGTGTGGTGAGGTGTAGTGAGGTAAGGTAAGGTGAGGTGTGGTGTGGTGAAGTGAGGTAAGGTGAGGTGTGGTGAGGTGAGGTGTGGTGAGATGGGGTGTGGTGAAGTGAGGTGTGGTGAGGTGAGGTAAAGTGAGGTGTGGTGAGGTGAGGTAAGGTGAGGTGAGGTGAGGTGTGGTGAAGTGAATTGAGGTGTGGTGAGGTGTGGTGAGGTGTGGTGAGGTGAGGTAAGGTGAGGTGTGGTGTGGTGTGAGGTGTAGTGAGGTGTGGTGAGGTGAGGAGTGGTGAGGTGTGGTGAGGTGAGGTAAGGTGAGGTGTGGTGTGGTGAAGTGAGGTGTGGTGAGGTGAGGTAAGGTGAGGTGTGGTGAAGTGAGGTGTGGTGAGGTGTGGTGAGATGTGTGGTGAGGTGTAGTGAGGTCTGGTGTGGTAAGGTGTTGTGTGGTGTGGTGAGGTGTGTGGTGAGGTGTAGTGAGGTGTGGTGATGTCTGGTGTAGCATGGTGTTGTCTGGTGTGTTGAGGTTTTGTGTGGTGTGGTGAGGTAAGGTGTGGTGTGGTGAGGTTATGTGTTGTGAGGTGTGGTAGGTGATTTGTGCTGTGGGGTGGTGTGGTGAGGTGTGGTAGGTAATGTGTGGTGTGGGGTGGTGTGGTGAGGTGAGGTGTGGTAGGTGATGTGTGTTGTGGGGGTGGTGTGGTGAGGTGTGGTAGGTGATGTGTGGTGTGGTGAGGTGTGGTAGGTGATGTGTGGTGTGGGTTGGTGTGGTGAGGTGTGGTAGGTGATGTGTGCTGTGGGGTGGTGTGGTGAGGTGTGGTAGGTAATGTGTGGTGTGGGGTGGTGAGGTGTGGTAGGTGATGTGTGCTGTGGGGTGGTGTGGTGAGGTGAGGTGTGGTAGGTGATGTTAGGTGTGGGGTAGTGAAGTGTGGTAGGTGATGTGTGGTGTGGGGTGGTGTGGTGAGGTGTGGTAGGTGATGTGTGCTGTGGGGTGGTGTGGTGAGGTGAGGTGTGGTAGGTGATGTTAGGTGTGGGGTAGTGAAGTGTGGTGTGGTAGGTGATGTGTGCTGTGGGGTGGTGTGGTGAGGTGTGGTAGGTGATGTGTGGTGTGGGATGGTGAGGTGAGGTGTGGTAGGTGATGTTAGGTGTGGTGAGGTGAGGTGTGGTAGGTGATGTGTGGTGTGGAGTGGTGAGGTGAGGTGTGGTAGGTGATGTGTGGTGTGGGGTAGTGAGGTGTGGTAGGTGAGGTGTGGTAGGTGATGTGCGGGGTGGTGAGGTGTGGTAGGGAATGTGTACTGTGGGGTGGGGTGGAGTGGTGGGGTGAGGTGTGGTAGGTTATTTGTGGTGTGGGGGGGTGAGGTGAGGTTAGGTGTGGTATGTGATGTGATGTGGGGGGGTGGTGAGGTGAGGTGAGGTGTGGTATGTGATGTGGGGTGTGGGGTGGTGAGGTGAGGTGAGGTGAGGTGTGGTATGTGATGTGGGGTGTGGTGAGGTGAGGTGAGGTTAGGTGTGGTATGTGATGTGGGGTGTGGGGTGGTGAGGTGAGGTGTGGTATGTGATGTGGGGTGTGGTGAGGTGAGGTGTGATGTGGGGTGGTGAGGTGAGGTTAGGTGTGGTATGTGATGTGGGGTGTGGTATGTGGGGTGTGGTGAGGTGAGATGTGGGGTGGTGAGGTGAGGTGAGGTGTGGTATGTTATGTGTGGTGTGGTGAGGTGAGGTGTGATGTGGGGTGGTGAGGTGAGGTTAGGTGTGGTATGTGATGTGGGGTGTGGTGAGGTGAGGTGTGATGTGGGGTGGTGAGGTTAGGTGTGGTATGTGATGTGTGGGGTGGGGTGGTGAGGTGATGTGTGGTATGTGATGTGGGGTGTGGTGAGGTGAGGTGTGATGTGGGGTGGTGAGGTGAGGTTAGGTGTGGTATGTGATGTGTGGGGTGGGGTGGTGAGGTGAGGTGTGGTATGTGATGTGGGGTGTGGTGAGGTGAGGTGTGATGTGGGGTGGTGAGGTGAGGTTAGGTGTGGTATGTGATGTGTGGTGTGGGGTGGTGAGGTGAGGTGTGGTACAGTAAGATATTGTAGATACAGTATGCATCCAGCCCCAGGTCCTACCATGGCAAAGCCCACGTCAGCCTTCTTCAGGGCTGGTCCATCGTTTGTCCCGTCTCCTGTCACTGCCACCACCTGTCTCTGCTCTGTCAAGCAGCTGTCTATGATGCCTAGAGGACACAACCCAACACACAGGGGTTCAGTAAGGGCAACCACATTCAGAAGAACAGGAGAAGAGAAGAGCAAAGAAGAGCAGAGAAGTGCAGAGAACAGCAGAGAACAGCAGAGAACAGCAGAGAAGAGAGGAGAAATGCAGAGAAGAGAGGATAAGTGCAGAGAATAGAGGAGAACAGCAGAGAAGAGAGGAAAAGTGCAGAGAAGAGAGGAATACAGCAGAGAAGAGAGGAGAAGTGCATAGAAGGGAGGTGAAGTGCATAGAAGAGAGGTGAAGTGCAGAGAAGAGAGGAGAAGTGCAGAGAAGAGAAGAGAAGTGCAGAGAAGAGAGGAGAAGTGCAGAGAAGAGATGAGAACAGCAGAGAAGAGAGGAGAAGTGCAGAGAAGAGAGAAGTGCAGAGAAGAGAGAAGAACAGCAGAGAAGAGAGGAGAAGTGCAGAGAAGAGCCGAGAACAGCAGAGAAGAGAGGAGAACAGCAGAGAAGAGAGGAGAAGTGCAGAGAAGGGCCGAGAACAGCAGAGAAGAGAGGAGAAGTGCAGAGAAGAGAGGAGAACAGCAGAGAAGAGAGGAGAAGAGAGGAGAAGTGAAGAGAAAAGAGGAGAACAGCAGAGAAGAGAAGTGAGGGGTGGAGAGGAGAAGTGCAGAGAAGAGAGGAGAAGTGCAGAGAAGAGCAGAAAACAGCAGAGAAGAGAGGAGAAGTGAAGAGAGGAGAACAGCAGAGAAGAGAGGAGAAGTGCAGAGAAGAGAGGAGAAGTGCAGAGAAGAGAGGAGAAGTGTAGAGAAGAGAGGAGAACAGCAGAGAAGAGAGGAGAAGTGCAGAGAAGAGAGGAGAAATGTAGAGAAGAGAGAAGTGCAGAGAAAAGAGGAGAAGTGCAGAGAAGAGAGGAGAACAGCAGAGAAGAGAGGAGAAGTGCAGAGAAGAGAGGAGAAGTGCAGAGAAGAGAGGAGAAGTGCAGAGAAGAGAGGAGAAGTGTAGAGAAGAGAGGAGAACAGCAGAGAAGACAGGAGTGCAGAGAAGAGAGGAGAAATGTAGAGAAGAGAGAAGTGCAGAGAAAAGAGGAGAAGTGCAGAGAAGAGAGGAGAACAGCAGAGAAGAGAGGAGAAGTGCAGAGAAGAGCCGAGAACAGCTGAGAAGAGAGGAGAAGTGCAGAGAAGAGAGGAGAAGTGAAGAGAGGAGAAGTGCAGAGAAGAGAGGAGAAGTGTAGAGAAGAGAGGAGAAGTGTAGAGAAGAGAGGAGAACAGCAGAGAAGAGAGGGGAACAGCAGAGAAGAGAGGAGAACTGCAGAGAAGAGAGGAGAACAGCAGAGAAGAGAGGAGAAGTGCAGAGAAGAGCCGAGAACAGCAGAGAAGAGAGGAGAACAGCAGAGAAGAGAGGAGAAGTGCAGAGAAGGGCCGAGAACAGCAGAGAAGAGAGGAGAAGTGCAGAGAAGAGAGGAGAACAGCAGAGAAGAGAGGAGAAGAGAGGAGAAGTGAAGAGAAAAGAGGAGAACAGCAGAGAAGAGAAGTGAGGGGTGGAGAGGAGAAGTGCAGAGAAGAGAGGAGAAGTGCAGAGAAGAGCAGAAAACAGCAGAGAAGAGAGGAGAAGTGAAGAGAGGAGAACAGCAGAGAAGAGAGGAGAAGTGCAGAGAAGAGAGGAGAAGTGCAGAGAAGAGAGGAGAAGTGTAGAGAAGAGAGGAGAACAGCAGAGAAGAGAGGAGAAGTGCAGAGAAGAGAGGAGAAATGTAGAGAAGAGAGAAGTGCAGAGAAAAGAGGAGAAGTGCAGAGAAGAGAGGAGAACAGCAGAGAAGAGAGGAGAAGTGCAGAGAAGAGAGGAGAAGTGCAGAGAAGAGAGGAGAAGTGCAGAGAAGAGAGGAGAAGTGTAGAGAAGAGAGGAGAACAGCAGAGAAGACAGGAGTGCAGAGAAGAGAGGAGAAATGTAGAGAAGAGAGAAGTGCAGAGAAAAGAGGAGAAGTGCAGAGAAGAGAGGAGAACAGCAGAGAAGAGAGGGGAACAGCAGAGAAGAGAGGAGAACTGCAGAGAAGAGAGGAGAACTGCAGAGAAGAGAGGAGAACAGCAGAGAAGAGAGGAGAAGTGCAGAGAAGAGCCGAGAACAGCAAAGAGAGGAGAAGTGCAGAGAAGAGAGGAGAAGTGCAGAGAAGAGAGGAGAAGTGCAGAGAAGAGCCGAGAACAGCAGAGAAGAGAAGAGCACAGAAGTGCAGAATATAATAGAATGTGTATATTTCCCAAAGGATCTTCATGTTGGCATTGGGTTCAGACTGTTGCCATACACAGCAGGACAACAGCGTGGTACAGGAAACGGCTAGCAGACAGACACGGAGACCCTCCTCTTCCTCACCTTTGACCAGGGTGTGTTTGTCAGTAGGGGAGGATCTAGCCAGAACTCGCAGTTTAGGCCACACCTTGTCCATGCGCTCCTGCTCAACCTGTAGTAAAGAGTAAAAAGGATACATGTGTTTGTTTTCTATGACTGTGTTTTATTTCTCTGTTTTGCTTTTCACATTGTATTGATGTGTATATGTTTGTAATGAAAGGGCTCGTCTGTAAAAATAGACCTTGGTCTTAGCATGACTCTCTGTCAAAATAAAGGTTAAATCAATAAAAAATGTCAGAGCCTGAAGGTCCTTTATCCTGACGGAACATACAGTAGACAGTAGGCTCTTGACAGATCAACCAGAGGAGATTGCATGTAGTATTGCGGGTGGTTCTCCAATCTCTCCTCAGGGACCTCCAGATGTTTCACAATGGTGTTGTAGCCCCCCAGACGTTGGAGCCTTGATGATTAGTTGACAAGTTAAATCAGGTGTGTTAGCTGTGGAATATATCAAATACATGGAACGGCTGGGGGTCCCAGACGAGAGGTTGGAGAACGGCTGGGGGTCCCCGAGGGGAGGTTTGGGAACGGCTGGGGGTCCCAGAGGAGAGGTTGGAGAACGGCTGGGGGTCCCAGAGGAGAGGTTGGAGAACGGCTGGGGGTCCCCGAGGGGAGGTTTGAGAACGGCTGGGGGTCCCCGAGGGGAGGTTTGAGAACGGCTGGGGGTCCCAGAGGGGAGGTTTGAGAACGGCTGGGGGTCCCCGAGGGGAGGTTTGAGAACGGCTGGGGGTCCCCGAGGGGAGGTTGGAGAACGGCTGGGGGTCCCCGAGGGGAGGTTTGAGAACGGCTGGGGGTCCCCGAGGGGAGGTTGGAGAACCCATGCTGTAGCGTACCTCTCCCTTCTCGTTGCGGATCCTCCTGTTGAACTCCTTGCCGTCGATACACAGGAAGTCTTCTCCAGGGTGGATGATGCCACACTTGATGGCGATGGCCCTGGCCGTGTTAATGTTGTCACCTGTCACCATGCGCACTGTGATGCCCGCACGCTGGCAACGGACAATGGCAGCAGGCACCTGCAGGGCACACACACACACACACACACACACACACACACACACACACACACACACACACACACACACACACACACACACACACACACACAGTGAGGTGGTTTTCTATGACGGTGCCACGTTGAAAGTCACTGAGCTCTTCAGTAAGGTAATTCTACTGCCAATGTTTGTCTATGGAGATTGCATGGATGTGTGCTTGATATTATACACCTGTCAGCAACGGGTGTGGCTGAAATAGCCGAATCAACTCCTTTGAAGGGCTGTCCACATACCTTTGCATATATAGTGCATCACAGACAATACCCTTTATTCTGTAGAACAGTGAGTCCCTATACAGTGCATTCGGAAAGTATTCAGACCCCTTTAGTTTTTCCACATTTTGTTACGTTACAGCCTTATTCTAAAATGGATTAAATAAACAAAAATCCTCATCAATCTACACAAAATACCCCGTAATGGAAAGACACAACCTTGTCTATATAAGGTCCCACAGTTGACAGTGCATGTCAGAGCAAAAACCAAGCCATGAGGTTGAAGGAATTGTCCGTAGAGTTCCGAAACAGGATTGTGTCGAGGCACAGATCTGGGGAAGGGTACCAAAACATTTCTGCAGCACTGAAGGTCCCCAAGAACACAATGGCCTCCATCATTCTTAAATGGAAGAAGTTTGGAACCACCAAGACTCTTCCTAGAGCTGGCTTCCTGGCCAGACTGAGCAATCGGGGGAGAAGGGCCTTGGTCAGGGAGGTGACCAGGAACCTGATGTTCCTCTGTGAAGAACAGAGTTCCTCTGTGGAGATGGGAAAACCTCCCAGAAGGACAACCATCTTTGCAGCTTTCCACCAATTAGGCCTTTATGGTAGACTGGCCAGACGGAAGCCACTACTCAGTAAAAGGCACATGACAGCCCACTTGGAGTTTACCAAAAGGCACCTAAAGGACTCTCAGACAATGAAAAACAAGATTATCTTGTCTGATGAAACCAAGATTGAACTCTTTGGCCTGAATGCCAAGCGTCACATCTGGAGGAAACCTGGCAACATCCCTACGGTGAAGAATGGTGGTGGCAGCATCATGCTGTGGGGATGTTTTTCAGCGGCAGGGACTGGGAGACTAGTCAGGATCGAGGGAAAGATGAACAGAGCAAAGTACAGAGAGATCCTTGATGAAAACCTGCTCCAGAGTGCTCAGGACCTCAGACTGGGGGGGAAAGTTCACCTTCCAACAGGACAACAGCCCTAAGCACACAGCCAAGACAACGCACGAGTGGCTTCGGAACAAGTCTCTGAATGTCCTTGAGTGGCCCAGCCAGAACCCGGACTTGAACCCTATCGAACATCTCTGGAGAGTCCTGAAAATAGCTGTGCAGCGACGCTCCCCATCCAACCTGACAGAGCTTGAGAGGATCTGCAGAGAATACAGGTGTGCCAAGCTTGTAGCGTCATCCCCAAGAAGATTTGAGGCTGTAATCGCTGCCAAAGATGCTTCAACAAAGTACTGAGTAAATGGTCTGACATTTCGAAAAAAATGTTTTTGCTTTGTCATTATAGGTTATTGTGTTTAGACTGATGAGGAAAAAAACACAATTTAATCAATTTTAGAATAAGGTTGTAACGTAACAAAATGTGGTTACTTTCCGAATGAACTGTATATCTCACATAGACACACACAGACTATATGTCATTTAGTACAGTGAGGGCATACATTTTAATATAATTGTCCTCAACGGGAATCGAACCCACAACCCTGGCATTACTAGAATAAAAAAGTGTTGTATAGTGGTGGTGGGGACATTAAGGAGCGCACACAGACACTCCCATATATAGCATGTGCACCCCATAGGTGTGGGAGTTCACAGTCACCTGCAGACTTAGCGACGTGTTTATTGCACCACGGAGTAACTAGACTAAACTTACCTTTCTGCCTCCTCGTTATTGGATTGTACTTCCAACATGTCACGGACTTAATACATAAACAAACACACATACACACACACACACACACACATGCACACACACACACACAGAAGCCTCTCCAACATAATCCAAGTAGAATCAGGAATTCCCCAAGGCAGCTGTCTAGGCCCCTTACTTTTTTTTTCTTTACTAATGACCTGCCACTGGCTCTGAATAAAGCCTGTGGGTCTATGTATGCGGATGACCCAACACTATACGTATCAGCTACTACAGCGAGTGAAATTACTGCAGCACTTAACAAAGAGCTGACAAAGAGCTGACAAGAGCTAACAAAGAGCTGCAGTCAGTTTCAGAATGGGTGGCAAGGAATAAGTTAGTCCTAAATATTTCAAAAACTAAAAGCATTGTATTTGGGACAAATCATTCACTAAACCCTAAACCTCAATTAAATAATTGTAATGAATAATGTGGAAATAAACCCCAGGAAGAGTAGCTTCCTGCCTTGGCAGGAACTAATGGGGATCCGTAATAAACCCCTGTAGCTCAGTTGGTAGAGTATGGCGCTTGCAACGCCAGGGTTGTGGGTTCGTTTCCCACGGGGGGCCAGTATGAAAATGTATGCACTCACTAACTGTAAGTCGCTTTGGATAAGAGTGTCTGCTAAATGACTAAAAAAGCCTTGGCAGAACCTAACGGGGATCCTTAAAAAAACCCAGGAAGCTGCTGCTACAAAGCTTAGTGATGAGCTGATGAGGGGTTTCGTCCCAGGATCCTTAGCTTAGTGATGAGCTTTGAGGGCACTATGGTGTTGAACGCTGAGCTGTAGTCAATGAACAGCATTCTCACGTAGGTGATCCTTTTGTCCAGGTGGGAAAGGGCAGTGTGGAGTGCGATTGAGATTGCGTCATCTGTGGATCTATCGGGGCGGTATGCGAATTGGATTGGGTCTATGGTTTCCGGGATGATGGTGTTGATGTGAGCCATGACCAGCCTTTCAAAGCACTTCATGGCTACCGACGTGAGTGCTACGGGGCGGTAGTCATTTAGGCAGGTTACCTTTGCTTTCTTGGGCACAGGGACTATGGTGGTCCGCTTGAAACATGTAGGTATTACAGACATGGTCAGGGAGAGGTTGAAAGTGTCAGTGAAGACACTTGCCAGTTGGTCCGCGCATGCTCTGAGTACACGTCCTGGTAATCCGTCTGGCCTTACGGCCTTGTGAATGTTGACCTGTTTAAAGGTCTTGCTCACATCGTCTATGGAAAGCGTGATCACACAGTAGTCCGGAACAGCTGGTGCTCTCATGCATGCTTCAGTGTTGCTTGCCTCGAAGCGAGCATAAAAGGCATTTAGCTCATCTGGTAGGCTCACGTCACTGGGCAGCTCGCGGCTGGGTCCGTAATAGCTTGCAAGCCGTGCCACATCCGACGAGCATCAGAGCCGGTGTAGTAGGATTCAATCTTAGTCCTGCATTGACGCTTTGCCTGTTTGATGGTTCGTCTGAGGGCATAGCAGGATTTCTTATAAGCATCCGGATTAGTGTCCCGCTCCTTGAAAGCGGCAGCTCTAGCCTTTAGCTCGGTGCGGACGTTGCCTGTACTCCATGGCTTCTGGTTGGGATATGTATGTACGGTCACTGTGGGGATGACTTCGTCGATGCACTTATTGATGAAGCCAGTGACTGAGGCGGTATACTCCTCAATGCTATCTGAAGAATCCCGGAACATATCGAATCTGTGCTATCAAAACAGTCCTGTAGCGTAGCATCTGCGTCACCTGACCACTTCTCTATTGAGCGAGTCACTGGTACTTCCTGCTTTAGTTTTTGCTTGTAAGCAGGAATCAGGAGGATATAATTATTATCAGATTTGCCAAATGGAGGGCGAGGGAGAGCTTTGTATGCGTCTCTGTGTGTGGAGTAAAGGTGGTCTAGAGTTTATTTTCCTCTGGTTGCACATGTGACATGCTAGTAGAAATTAGGTAAAACGGATTTAAGTTTGCCTGCATTAAAGTCCCCAGCCACTAGGGGCGCCGCTTCTGGATGAGAATTTTCTTGTTTGCTTATGGCCTTATACAGCTCGTTGAGTGCGGTCTTAGTGCCGGCATCAGTTTGTGGTGGTAAATAGACGGCTACGAAGAATATAGATGAAAACTCTCTTGGTAAATAGTGTGGTCTACAGTTTATTATGAGGTACTCTAACTCAGGCGAGCAATACCTTGAGACTACCTTAATATTAGACATCGCGCACCAGCTGTTATTGACAAATAGACACACACCCCCGCCCCTCGTCTTACCAGACGTAGCTGCTCTGTCCTGCCGATGGAAAACCCAGCCAGCTCTATATTATCCGTGTCGTCGTTCAGCCACGACTCGGTGAAACATAAGATGTTACAGTTTTTAATATCCCGTTGGTAGGATAGTCTTGACCATAGATCATCCAGTTTGTTTTCCAGTGATTGCACGTTGGCCAATAGAACGGATGGTAGAGGTGGGTTACCCACAAGGCACCCTGATCTCCTCCCTCTGTATGTCCGTCTTTTCTTCACGCGAATGACGGGGATTTGGTCCGGGAGAAACAGTATATCCTTTGCGTCAGACTCATTAAAAAAAAGAATCTTCGTCCAGTTCAAGGTGAGTAATCGCTGTTCTTATATCCAGAAGTTATTTTTGGTCATAAGAGACGGTAGCAGCAACATTATGTACAAAATAACTTACAAACAATGCCAAAAAAACCACACAAAATAGCACAATTAGTTAGGAGCCCGTAAAACGGCATCCATCTCTTCCGGCGCCATTATCATTACCAGGGCCCATAGAGGGGCCTCTGGTCAATAGTAGTGAACTATATAGGGAATAGGGTGCCATTCTCTGGTCAAAAGTAGTGAACTATATAGGGAATAGGGTGCCATTCTCTGGTCAAAAGTAGTGAACTATATAGGGAATAGGGTGCCATTATCTGGTCAAAAGTAGTGAACTATATAGGGAATAGGGTGCCATTCTCTGGTCAAAAGTAGTGAACTATATAGGGAATAGGGTGCCATTATCTGGTCAAAAGTAGTGAACTATATAGGGAATAGGGTGCCATTCTCTGGTCAAAAGTAGTGAACTATATAGGGAATAGGGTGCTATTTGGGACACTCTCTCACTGCCAACTGGGAGGAGGAGGAGGAGGAGGTAAATACACATTGTTTAGTAGAGATGTTTTGGCTTTGAACTGTACAACATTACTATTCCTCCTACAGCACCACCTCCCTCCCTCACACACACACACACACTCCTAACACACACACACTCCTAACACACACACACTCCTAACACACACACACTCCTAACACACACACACTCCTAACACACACACACACTCCTAACACACACACACTCCTAACACACACACACACTCCTAACACACACACACACACTCCTAACACACACACACTCCTAACACACACACACACACTCCTAACACACACACACACACTCCTAACACACACACACACACACTCCTAACACACACACACACTCCTAACACACACACACACACTCCTAACACACACACACACTCCTAACACACACACACTCCTAACACACACACACTCCTAACACACACACACACTCCTAACACACACACACTCCTAACACACACACACACTCCTAACACACACACACACACTCCTAACACACACACACTCCTAACACACACACACACACTCCTAACACACACACACACTCCTAACACACACACACTCCTAACACACACACACACTCCTAACACACACACACACACTCCTAACACACACACACTCCTAACACACACACACACTCCTAACACACACACACTCCTAACACACACACACACTCCTAACACACACACACACACTCCTAACACACACACACACTCCTAACACACACACACTCCTAACACACACACACTCCTAACACACACACACACTCCTAACACACACACACTCCTAACACACACACACTCCTAACACACACACACTCCTAACACACACACACACACTCCTAACACACACACACTCCTAACACACACACACACTCCTAACACACACACACTCCTAACACACACACACACTCCTAACACACACACACACTCCTAACACACACACACTCCTAACACACACACACACTCCTAACACACACACACACTCCTAACACACACACACTCCTAACACACACACACACTCCTAACACACACACACACACTCCTAACACACACACACACTCCTAACACACACACACACACTCCTAACACACACACACTCCTAACACACACACACTCCTAACACACACACACACTCCTAACACACACACACTCCTAACACACACACACTCCTAACACACACACACTCCTAACACACACACACACTCCTAACACACACACACTCCTAACACACACACACACTCCTAACACACACACACACTCCTAACACACACACACTCCTAACACACACACACACTCCTAACACACACACACTCCTAACACACACACACACACTCCTAACACACACACACACTCCTAACACACACACACACTCCTAACATCGCTCAAAGGTAATCTCATTATTATTCAGTCTGATGTAGAGAGATGGGCTGCGTCCCAGATGTATTCCCTACGTAGTGCACTACTTTTGACCATGGCTCATAGGGGGTAGTGCACTACGCAGGGAAATAAGGGAAGCAAACCCACCTCTGTACATCAGATTGAATAATAATGAGATGCCCTTTGAGCGGTGTTAGGAGTGTGTGCGGGCGCTGAGAGGAGCCAGATGGGGAGGTGTAACACAGTACTGACACCAACACCTCTGCAAATAACACAAAAAACATGTTGATCAACATGTATCTGTGTTTGCCTTGTAATCAATGTCAACATCGCGTTAGCTGTGTTGTTTTGTATTAAGTAGCTATTTATGCTCAGTCTAATATATGGTGACACTGAGGGATCAGTGATGACACCAGATCCTCTGCTGACGTAACGTGTTCAACATCTATGTAGGTTTTCTCTGTTGGCATCATGTTTTGTATGTTAGGGTTATGTTCTGTAACCTCTACTATAATATAGTAAAACAGTTTATCAACATTGATGTATTTTACATTTATCAGACACTCTTATCCAGAGCGACTTACAGGAGCAATTAGGGTTAAGTGCCTTGCTCAAGGGCACATCGACAGATTTTTCACCTAGTCGGCTCGGGGATTAGAACCAGCGACCTTTCGGTTACTGGCACAATGCTCTTAACCACTAAGCTACCTGTTAGTGTTATGTTCTTGCTGTAACCTCTACTATAACATAGTGAAACGGTTTATCAACATTGATGTGTGTTAGTGTTATGTTCCATGTATAACCTTTCCCACAGAGGGTTCTACATGGAACGCAAAAGGGTTCTACCTGGAACCAAGAAGGGTTCTCCTACGGAGACAGCCGAAAAACCCTTTCGGAACCCTTTTTTTCTAAGAGTGTAGCCTAAACATATCGATGTTACATTGAGCTGGGTGACTGGAATATGAATGACAGTCATCCAATATGCTGTAATAGAAAATAAGACCATGTTCATAAAAACATATTCGTCCTCCCTCATCTTAAACGGCACCGACTACCTGAACCCAAACATACAGAGCTGTTGCTGTGTACAGAACGTGATTACTGGTGGTTATCTGATCATATCTACAGCAGTATCTAGATGTCTGAAAACCACACCGGGCAGTTCTGGCCAGACACCTTGGGGACACAGGGATGTGATACCTAGATATCTGGACAAGGATCAGCCCAGTTCTAGAGTACTGGCCCAGTTCTGTAACCCATTCGCAAGAGAAGTGCACTACTTTTAGTAGTGCACCATAGTCACCAAGAAAACAATTGGTAACGCACTACGCCGTGAAGGACTGAAATCCTGCAGCGCCCGCAAGGTCCCCCTGCTCAAGAAAGCACATATACAGGCCCATCTGAAGTTTGCCAATGAACATCTGAATGATTCAGAGGAGAACTGGGTGAAAGTGTTGTGGTCAGATGAGACCAAAATGGAGCTCTTTGGCATCAACTCAACTCGCTGTGTTTGGAGGAGGAGGAATGCTGCCTATGACCCCAAGAACACCATCCCCACCGTCAAACATGAAGGTGGAAACATTATGCTTTGGGGGTGTTTTTCTGCTAAGGGGACAGGACAACTTCACCACATCAAATGGACGATGGATGGGGCCATGTACCGTCAAATCTTGGGTGAGAACCTCCTCCCCTCAGCCAGGGCATTGAAAATGGGTCGTGGATGGGTATTCCAGCATGACAATGACCCAAAACACACGGCCAAGGCAACAAAGGAGTGGCTCAAGAAGAAGCACATTAAGGTGCTGGAGTGGCCTAGACAGTCTCCAGACCTTAATCCCATAGAAAATCTGTGGAGGGAGCTGAAGGTTTGAGTTGCCAAACGTCAGGCTCGAAACCTTAATGACTTGGAGAAGATCTGCAAAGAGGAGTGGGACAAAATCCCTCCTGAGATGTGTGCAAACCTGGTGGCCAACTACAAGAAACGTCTGACCTCTGTGATTGCCAACAAGGGTTTTGCCACCAAGTACTAAGTCATGTTTTGCAGAGGGGTCAAATACTTATATCCCTCATTAAAATGCAAATCAATTTGTAACATTTTTGACATGCATTTTTCTGGATTTTTTTGTTGTTATTCTGTCTCTCACTGTTCAAATAAACCTACCATTAAAATTATAGACTGATCATGTCTTTGTCAGTGGGCAAACGTACAAAATCAGCAGGGAATCAAATACTTTTTTCTCTCACTGTATGTACCGACTCAGTGAACATAGCCTTGCTATTGAGAAAGGCCGCCGTAGGCAGACTTGGCTCTCAAGAGAAGACAAGCTATGTGCACACTGCCCACAAAATGAGGTGGAAACTGAGCTGCACTTCCTAACCTCCTGCCAAATGTATGACCATATTAGAGACACATATTTCCCTCAGATTACACAGACCCACAAAGAATTCGAAAACAAACCCAATTTTTATAAACTCTCTTATCTACAGGATGAAAAACCACACTGTGCCATCACAGCAGCAAGATTTGGAAATGTGACCTGTTGCCACAAGAAAAGGGCAACCAGTGAAGAACAAACACCATTGTAAATACAACCCATATTTATGTTTATTTATTTTCCCATTTGTACTTTAACTATTTTGCACATCATTACAACAGTGTATATATACATAATATGACATTTGAAATGTCTTTATTCTTTTGGAACTTCTGAGTGTAATGTTTACTGTTAATTTTTATGGTTTATTTCACTTTTGTTTACTATCTACTTCACTTGCTTTGGCAATGTTAACATACGTTTCCCATGCCAATAAAGCCCTTAAATTGAAATTTAATTGAGAGAGAGAGAGAGAGAGATAGTCAGAGAGAGAGAGAGAGGGAGAGAGTCAGAGAGAGAGAGAGAGAGAGAGATAGAGAGAGAGAGGGAGAGAGTCAGAGAGAGAGGGCGAGAGAGAGAGGGAGAGAGAGAGAGAGTGAGAGAGACAGAGAGAGTCAGAGAGAGAGAGAGAGAGGGAGAGAGTCAAAAAGAGAGAGAGGGAGAGAGTCAAAGAGAGAGAGAGAGAGAGAGAGAGAGAGAGAGAGAGGGGGGGGGGGGGGGGGAGAGTGGAGCGGAGGAGCGGAAGGGAGGGGCAGTTGAGGTCAGCTCTCCACCATTTTAAATCTTCTCAACCCATTATAATGTTGTTTTCAATCATAAAGCTGCATTACCCTGGTTAGCTGTACCTACCTATGAGCCACACATAGAGGCTCTGTCCTCTCTGCCTACGGGAACCCAACTCAACACTTTATAAAGTGACTTTACAGTCGAGGAGGAGCAGTTGGCTGTTGATGAGTAAACTCAGGTTTTCTGGGTATCTATGTTTTTGGTTGTATAGGTTTCTTTCTTAGGTTTTTGTATTCTTCATCAAACCAGTTGTCATTGTTGTTATTTTCTTAGGTTGTCAGCTTGAAATGTTTAGATTTGGAAGCTGAAAGGTCAAATATACTGTTTAGGTTTTCTACAGCCAAGTTTACACCTTCACTATTACAGTGAAATGTTTTGTCCAGGAAGTTGTCTAAAAGGGATTGAATTTGTTGTTGCCTAATTGTTTTTTTTGGTAGGTTTCTACACTACTTTCCTTCCATCTATAGCATTTCTTAATATTGTGCAGTTCCTTTGGCTTTGATGCCTCATGATTGAGTATTGCTCTGTTCCGGTAGACTGTGAATCTCCTCTCATTCTCATGTTGTTTTAAATCAAACAGCTACTTTACATTGGTGTACCTACCTACCTATATTTTATTTGTACCGATCATATTGTAGTCTATATAGACGCAAAAAATTGAAATATCACATTTACGTAAGTATTCAGATCCATTACTCAAATCAAATCACATTTTGTTTGCCACATGCGCCGAATACAACTTGTGTAGACTTTACAGTGAAATGATTACTTACAAGCTCTTAACCAACAATGCAACATAATCCCAGGATCATTAGCTTAGTGATGAGTTTTTGAGGGCACTGTGGTGTTGAACGCTGAGCTGTAGTCAATGAACAGCATTCTCACGTAGGTGTTCCTCTTGTCCAGGTGGGAAAGGGCAGTGTGGAGTGCAATAGAGAATGCATCATCTGTGGATCTGTTGGGGCGGTATGCAAATTGGAGTGGGTCTAGGGTTTCTGGGATAGTGGTGTTGATGTGAGCCATGACCAGCCTTTCAAAGCACTTTATGGCTACAGACGTGAGTGCTACGGGTCGGTAGTAATTTAGGCAGGTTATCTTAGTGTTCTTGGGCACAGGGACTACGGTGGTCTGCTTGAAACATGTTGGTATTACAGACTCAGTCAGGGACATGTTGAAAATGTCAGTGAAGACACTTGCCAGTTGGTCAGCACATGCTCGGAGTACACGTCCTGGTAATCCGTCTGGCCCTGCGGCCTTGTGAATGTTGACCTGCTTAAAAGTCTTACTCACATCGGCTACGGAGAGCGTGATCACATAGTCATCCGGAACAGCTGGTGCTCTCATGCATGCTTCAGTGTTGCTTGCCTCGAAGCGAGCATAGAAGTGATTTAGCTCGTTTGGTAGGCTTGTGTCACTGGGCAGCTCTCGGCTGTGCTTCCTTTTGTAGTCTGTAATAGGTTTCAAGCCCTGCCACATCCAACAAGCGTCGGAGCCGGTGTAGTACGATTCAATCTTAGTCCGGTATTGACTCTTTGCCTGTTTGATGGTTCGTCGGAGGGCATAGCGGGATATCTTATAAGCGTCCGGGTTAGAGTCCCGCACCTTGAAAGCGGCAGCTCTACCCTTTAGCTCAGTGCGGATATTGCCTGTAATCCATGGCTTCTGGTTGGGGTACGTACGGTCACTGTGGGGACGACGTCATTGATGCACATACTGATGAAGCCAGTGACTGATGTGGTGTACTCCTCAATGCTATCTGAAGAATCCGGGAACATATTCCAGTCTGTGCTAGCAAAACAGTCCTGTAGCTTAGCATCTGCGTCATCTGACCACTTTTTTATTGACCGAGTTACTGGTGCTTCCTGCTTTAGTTTTTGCTTATAAGCAGGAATCAGGAGGATAGAGTTATGGTCAGATTTGCCAAATGGAGGGCGAGGGAGAGCTTTGTATGCGTCTCTGTGTGTGGAGTAAAGGTGGTCTAGAGTTTTTTAATAATATGCCATTTAGAAGACGCTTTTATCCAAAGCGACTTACAGTCATGTGTGCATAAATGTTTACGTATGTGTGGTCCCGGGGATCGAACCCCACTACCCTGACGTTCTACTAATTGAGCTACAGAGGACCACATGCGAACACACACACACACACTCCACCCTACCTACCTCTGGCCTGACGGGGTCCTCTATGCCAACCACGCAGACGGCCGTCAGCTCATTGAGGATGTCGCTCTCATTGTCCCAGAGGGGTTCTGGGTCGGCAGGAAAGTCACGGAATGCCACGCAGATGGTCCGCAGCCCATCACACGCCATCGGCTCGATCACCTTCTTTACCATCTCGTCCTTGTCCCGGGGACGGAACACCCGTGGCTCGCCTTCCTGGTTCAGGATCTTAGTGCACCTAGGGGGGGTACAGAGGGGCAAAGGTTAGAGGTTAGAGGTCAAGGGGTTAGAGGTCAGGAACAAGGCCTCGGTAGTCTCATTCTGAGTTGTAGTGCCACTATTACCAAAGCCTGACGAGAAGGGCTAAAGCCTTGAGTAGATCAGTGGTGAACATCATAAATCCAATACAATCAAATCCCCAAACAAATTCCAATCAATCAATCCCCAAAATCAATCTCTAGCTCCTTTTGGCCCTCTGCGAAGAAGATCTGAGAGGATTGTCTCTCATCTAAGATCTCTACAAGTGCATAGGAGGTAGAGGGGTTTCTTTCCTTTCTGGATTGGGTTCGGGAAACTGAAGATGATGAACCAAGATCCATCATGGACTCTATGGTGTCAGACCGAGCTGTGAACCACTCACTTCTTGAGGACGATCTCGGAGGCTCCTTTGCTGTACATCCTGAATGAGCCGTCTGGTAGTTTGATGACCGTGGACATAGACTTCCTGACCGAGTTAAAGGTGTACACCTGGTAGAATTAGGATTAGAATTCTTAATTAGAATAATTAGAATTAGAATTAGAACAACTTTATTGTCCAGACAATGGGGAAATGTGTCTATGGCTTCATAACACAACGATTGACATAAAGACAAACATGTAAACACCATAATCATCATCCAACACCATCACCACCACCACCATCATCAACATCATCATCACCACCACCATCACCACCATCACCACCACCACCATCACCACCACCACCACCATCACCAACACCACCACCATCATCAACACCACCATCACCATCACCATCACCACCACCACCACCATCATCACCACCATCACCACCATCATCAACATCATCATCACCACCACCACCATCATCTCCACCATCATCAACACCTCCATCACCACCACCATCATCATCATCATCGTCAACACCACCACCAACATCACCACCACCACCACCATCATCTCCACCATCATCAACACCACCATCACCAACACCACCATCATCATCATCATCATAACCATCATCATTAGATTTAAAAAACAGATTAAAAAAACACCTTATGGAACTGTGGGGACTGTGAAGCAACACAAACATAGGCGCACACACACGATAACATACGCACTTGCAAAAGTATTCAACCCCCTTGGCGTTTTTCCTATTTTGTTGCATTACAACCTGTAATTTCAATGGATTTTTATTTGGATTTCATGTAATGGACATACACAAAATAGTCCAAATTGGTGAAGTGAAATTTAAAAAATAACTTGTTTCAACAAATATAAAAAATAAATAACGGAAAAGTGGTGCGTGCATATTTATTCACCCCTTTTGATATGAAGCCCCTAAATAAGATCTGGTGCAACCAATTACCTTAAAAAGTCACATAATTAGTTAAATAAAGTCCACCTGTGTGCATTCTAAGTGTCACATGAACTGTCACATGATCTCAGTATATATACACCTGTTCTGAAAGGCCCCAGAGTCTGCAACACCACTAAGCAAGGGGCACCACCAAGCAAGCGGCACCATGAAGACCAAGGAGCTCTCCAAACAGGTCAGGGACAAAGTTGTGGAGAAGTACAGATCAGGGTTGAGTTATAAAAAAATATCAGAAACTTTGAACATCCCACGGAGCACCATTAAATCCATTATTAAAAAATGGAAAGAATATGGCACCACAACAAACCTGCCAAGAGAGGGCCGCCCAAAACTCATGGACCAGGCAAGGAGAGCATTAATCAGAGGCAACAAAGAGACCAAAGATAACCCTGAAGGAGCTGCAAAGCTCCACAGCGGAGATTGGAGTATCTGTACATAGGACCACTTTAAGCCATACACTCCATAAAGCTGGGCTTTACGGAAGAGTGGCCAGAAAAAAATCCATTGCTTAAATAAATAAATAAGTAAACACGTTTGGCGTTCGCCAAAAGCCATGTGGGAGACTCCCCAAACATATGGAAGAAGGTACTCTGGTCAGATAAGACTAAAATTGAGCTTTTTGGCCATCAAGGAAAACGCTATGTCTGGCGCATACACAACACCTCTCATCACCCCGAGAACACTATCCCCACAGTGAAGCATGGTGGTGGCAGCATCATGCTGTGGGGATGTTTTTCATCGGCAGGGACTGGGAAACTGGTCAGAATTGAAGGAATGATGGATGGCTCTAAATACAGGGAAATTCTTGAGGGAAACCTGTTTCAGTCTTACAGAGATTTGAGACTGGGACGGAGGTTCACCTTCCAGCAGGACAATGACACTAAGCATACTGCTAAAGCAACACTTGAGTGGTTTAAGGGGAAATATTTAAATGTCTTGGAATGGCCTAGTCAAAGCCCAGACCTCAATCCAATTGAGAATCTGTGGTATAACTTAAAGATTACTGTACACCAGCGGAACCCATCCAACTTGAAGGAGCTGGAGCAGTTTTGCCTTGAAGAATGGGCAAAAATCCCAGTGGCTAGATGTGCCAAGCTTATAGAGACATACCTCAAGAGACTTGCAGCTGTAATTGCTGCAAAAGGTGGCTCTACAAAGTATTGACTGGGGGAGGGTGAATAGTTATGCACGCTCAACTTTTCTGTTTTTTTTTGTCTTATTTCTTGTTTATTTCACAATAAAAAATATTTTACATCTTCAAAGTGGTAGGCATGTTGTGTAAATCTAATGATACAAACCAGATTGTAAGGCAACAAAATAGGAAAAATGCCAAGGGGGGTGAATACTTTAACAAGCCACTGTACATATGGATTCTTGGGGCCTGAGGACACACAGTGTGTTGTGAAATCTGTGAATGTATTGTAATGTTTTTAAATTGTATGAACTGCCTTATTTTTGCTGGACCCCAGGAAGAGTAGTTTTTGCCTTGGCAGGAACTAATGGGGATCCTTAATAAATACAAATACCACCACCATCACCACCATCATCATCATCACTACCATCACCATCATCACCACCACCATCATCACCACCATCATCACCATCATCACCACCACCATCACCACCACCATCACCACCACCATCACCACCATCAACATCCTCATCTTTACCTTGTAGGGGGAAAGAAAGAAAGACAAGGGTACAGAGGACAAGAGAGGTAAGAGACATCATGACAGAGAACCACAACGAAAAAGGTGTAGAATACCTTGTAGAGTTTCTCCTCTGGGATCTGGTTGCGGACGGGCTGGTAGTCTCTCTTCAGGTCCAGCACCAGGCCCAGAAGGCCACACTCTGTCTTGTTGCCCACCTGCATGGGCAGACCACCCTCCTTGGTGGCAGGCTGGGGAGATGGAGAGACAACATAATGAACACTTCTTTATTGTCCATCGGTTAGAACGGAACTTTGTCTTCTGCCTTGCCCAACACCCCCCAGATACACACCACACGTTGAGAGGCAGAGGGCCAGCAGCAGTGCAGCGCCCCTGGATGGAGAGCCCTTGCTCAAGGGTATTATGGCAAGGACGGTACCTGGGATCAGAGCCCAGCAGCGTTCCAGCTGCCAGTTCAGTTCCATTCCCATTTTTGTGTTGCCTGGCCTGGATCTTGAACCAGCAACCTTCCTGCTGCTGGTTCGCCGCTCTACCTTCCAGGCTACTGAGAAGTCAAAACGTTTTGTTTTTGTTGCTATCGGAACGTTTTGTTTTTGTTGCTATCGGAACGTTTTGTTTTTGTTGCTATCGGAACGTTTTGTTTTTGTTGCTATCGGAACGTTTTGTTTTTGTTGCTATCAGAACGTTTTGTTTTTGTTGCTATCGGAACGTTTTGTTTTTGTTGCTATCGGAACGTTTTGTTTTTGTTGCTATCGGAACGTTTTGTATTTGTTGCTATCAGAACGTTTTGTATTTGTTGCTATCAGAACGTTTTGTTTTTGTTGCTATCAGAACGTTTTGTTTTTGTTGCTATCAGAACGTTTTGTTTTTGTTGCTATCAGTGAAATCAGTGCTAGTATAAGAAAGACAAGAGCAGGAAGGACAGGTACACATTAAGGTGTTAGGAAAGGAAGGACAGGTACACATTAAGGTGTTAGGAAAGGAAGGACAGGTACACATTAAGGTGTTAGGAAAGGAAGGACAGGTACACATTAAGGTGTTAGGAAAGGAAGGACAGGTACACATGAAGGTGTTAGGAAAGGAAGGACAGGTACACATTAAGGTGTTAGGAAAGGAAGGACAGGTACACATTAAGGTGTTAGGAAAGGAAGGACAGGTACACATTAAGGTGTTAGGAAAGGAAGGACAGGTACACATTAGGTGTTAGGAAAGGAAGGACAGGTACACATTAAGGTGTTAGGAAAGGAAGGACAGGTACACATTAAGGTGTTAGGAAAGGAAGGACAGGTACACATTAAGGTGTTAGGAAAGGAAGGACAGGTACACATTAAGGTGTTAGGAAAGGAAGGACAGGTACACGTTAAGGTGTTAGGAAAGGAAGGACAGGTACACATGAAGGTGTTAGGAAAGGAAGGACAGGTACACATTAAGGTGTTAGGAAAGGAAGGACAGGACTCAGTCACCTGATCTGCATTATTTTGCATGTTGTTACCACATCCATTACCATGCATCATCAGTATGTATACCTTGGGTATACGGTTGATATGCAGCGAATTAACACATTTACAGTATCAGTATGAATACATCTAAATGCAGAGACATGGACAGAGTGTGATGCAGTATAGCGCAGTTATTTCGTGTACAGTTCAGAGATGTCTTGATGTGGTGTGCAGCATAGAGTGTATAGTCCTTTAGTCTCTATGGGCCAGATGGTAGTGTACAGTTCAGAGATGGCTTGATGTGGTGTGCAGCGTAGAGTGTATAGTCCTTTAGTCTCTATGGGCCAGATGGTAGTGTACAGTTCAGAGATGGCTTGATGTGGTGTGCAGCATAGAGTGTATAGTCCTTTAGTCTCTATGGGCCAGATGGTAGTGTACAGTTCAGAGATGGCTTGATGTGGTGTGCAGCGTAGAATGTATAGTCCTTTAGTCTCTATGGGCCAGATGGTAGTGTACAGTTCAGAGATGGCTTGATGTGGTGTGCAGCATAGAGTGTATAGTCCTTTAGTCTCTATGGGCCAGATGGTAGTGTACAGTTCAGAGATGGCTTGATGTGGTGTGCAGCGTAGAGTGTATAGTCCTTTAGTCTCTATGGGCCAGATGGCCGGCTGGTCAGGGCCACAGACCGTTTCAGGTGGCGGGAGGTTTTGGTCATGAGTGACCTGAACCGCCTGCCAGAGGTGAATTGTAGGAGGAGGGGGTGACCAGTGTAGTATCGCGTCAATGCTGGTAATTATTGCTGTCAAACAAAGAGTCCGCTTAGGCTGTACTTTGATTATAAGTTTTATTTATATCACAAGATGTCAGCATACGTTTACAGACCCTGCAGGGCTGGAGAACAGTGTCCAAAGATAATCTGTCTGTTCTAACCTCTTCTTCGCTTTTACCCAGTATATATAATCTTCCCAAGATATGGGTGGCTCCCTCTACTGTCCAATCCCCTGTCTACAACACACACTTCCTGTCTGTTGTATGTGGCGTCACACTAAAACAATTCCCTCTGACACTAAAATAACCATCCTCTCAGGTTCCACTTAAAAAACATTAACAAAGTCATAATCTTAATACACTACACCAGGGTGGGTGGGGTCGGCGATGATCTTTCCTGCACGCTTCCTTTCCCTGGAATCGTGCAGGACCACAGTAGAGGGCTGGTGGCAGCCGATTAATCTCTGAGGCTGTGATGTTGTCCTCCCACTAGAGACTGTGATGTTGTCCTCCCACTAGAGGCTGTGATGTTGTCCTCCCACTAGAGACTGTGATGTTGTCCTCCCACTAGAGACTGTGATGTTGTCCTCCCACTAGAGGCTGTGATGTTGTCCTCCCACTAGAGACTGTGATGTTATCCTCCCACTAGAGACTGTGATGTTGTCCTCCCACTAGAGACTGTGATGTTGTCCTCCCACTAGAGACTGTGATGTTGTCCTCCCACTAGAGGCTGTGATGTTGTCCTCCCACTAGAGGCTGTGATGTTGTCCTCCCACTGGAGGCTGTGATGTTGTCCTCCCACTAGAGGCTGTGATGTTGTCCTCCCACTAGAGACTGTGATGTTGTCCTCCCACTAGAGGCTGTGATGTTGTCCTCCCACTGGAGGCTGTGATGTTGTCCTCCCACTAGAGGCTGTGATGTTGTCCTCCCACTAGAGGCTGTGATGTTGTCCTCCCACTAGAGGCTGTGATGTTGTCCTCCCACTGGAGGCTGTGATGTTGTCCTCCCACTAGAGGCTGTGATGTTGTCCTCCCACTAGAGACTGTGATGTTGTCCTCCCACTAGAGGCTGTGATGTTGTCCTCCCACTGGAGGCTGTGATGTTGTCCTCCCACTAGAGACTGTGATGTTGTCCTCCCACTAGAGGTTGTGATGTTGTCCTCCCACTAGAGGCTGTGATGTTGTCCTCCCACTAGAGGCTGTGATGTTGTCCTCCCACTGGAGGCTGTGATGTTGTCCTCCCACTAGAGGTTGTGATGTTGTCCTCCCACTAGAGGTTGTGATGTTGTCCTCCCACTAGAGACTGTGATGTTGTCCTCCCACTAGAGACTGTGATGTTGTCCTCCCACTGGAGGCTGTGATGTTGTCCTCCCACTAGAGACTGTGATGTTGTCCTCCCACTAGAGGCTGTGATGTTGTCCTCCCACTAGAGGCTGTGATGTTGTCCTCCCACTAGAGGCTGTGATGTTGTCCTCCCACTAGAGGCTGTGATGTTGTCCTCCCACTGGAGGCTGTGATGTTGTCCTCCCACTGGAGGCTGTGATGTTGTCCTCCCACTAGAGGCTGTGATGTTGTCCTCCCACTGGAGACTGTGATGTTGTCCTCCCACTAGAGACTGTGATGTTGTCCTCCCACTACAGGTTGTGGGAGACTTTGGTCCCCAGGAATTTGAATGATTCAGCCGTGCTAACAGCTGAGCCATCAATCTCGAGGGGGAGAGATGGTGGTGGTCGTTTTCTGAAGTCAACCACCATTTCCACGGTTTTGTCTGTGCTGAGTTCCAGGTTAGTGCGACTGCACCAGGCCACTAGCCGGTCGACCTCTCCACGGTACATGGACTCATCGCCGTCTGTGATGAGACCGACCAGAGTGGTTTAATCTGCAAACTTGAGTAGTTTGACAGATGCGTTGTTGGAGGAAAAGTCATTGGTGTAGAGTTGGTAAAGCAGAGGTGGGAGCACGCATCCTTGCGGCGCGCCGGTGCTGAGGGATACATTTGCCATCT
>NW_028165936.1:2500-10156 GCF_964263955.1 Coregonus lavaretus | reverse complement strand
AACAAACACCATTGTAAATACAACCCATATTTATGTTTATTTATTTTCCCATTTGTACTTTAACTATTTGCACATTGTTACAACACTGTATATATACATAATATGACATTTGAAATGTCTTTATTCTTTTGAAACTTCTGAGTGTAATGTTTACTGTTAATATTTATTGTTTATTTCACTTTTGTTTACTATCTACTTCACTTGCTTTGGCAATGTTAACACATGTTTCCCATGCCAATAAAGCCCTTAAATTGAATTGAATTGAGAGAGAGAGAGAGAGATGTAGAGGACAGGTAGTAAACATTATAGGAAGAGAGAGAGGGAGAGAGAGGGAGAGTTTGATTAATATAGATTTAAAGTTGGATAAACTTGGATGTTCATTCCTACTACCAAATATTCTTATTCCCAAGGACTATACAGCAAATGCTCTGGCAAACCAACGACCAGCATAAGAAGCACAACACAAACCTGAAAACACCTGAAACACCATCCAACCTGGAACTGGCCGAGTCATGTTTAGTCTGAAAACACCATCCAACCTGGAACTGGCCGAGTCATGTTTAGTCTGAAAACACCATCCAACCTGGAACTGGCCGAGTCATGTTCAGTCTGAAAACACCATCCAACCTGGAACTGGGTGAGTCATGTTCAGTCTGAAGCTACTTTTAAAAGCCAAGAAGAAAAATACTTTTTTTTTTTTACTTTATAAGGACTGAATGCTAAATTAAGACTACAACTTCAATTAACACTGAGGTGTGAAGTGAAAGGTGTGAAGCCCCTGAGCCAAACAATGGCAGGAGAGTTTCACAGCCTCCCCTACCCAAATGCAGAGACCTTTGATGCCTCCTGCTCCATGGCTTCCCTCTGTGCAGAGGTCATTACAGTACAGTACCCCTTGGATGTAAAAAATGTGAAGGCACGGAAAGAGTACAAAAAGAAACGCCTCATGGATCCAATCCAGAGACACTTTTTTGCTGACTGGTACAAAAATGGAAAAGTAAGCAACTAAATCTTCCACACAGACCATTCCCATATTAACACACTGTGAACCTGTCAACCTGTACAAGTCTGGAACAGTATTGGTACAGGGCAACCCCAAACAGTTTCAGTTGGACTTTCACAGAATCAAAGAGGGAGCGCAGCAGGAGAAGCTCTCTCTTGATGAAGACTTCCCAATCGGAGCAAGTCAGACCAGACCTCCTTAAACAACCCCACAGACAATTAAACCCACATGATGGAGGTGGAGAGAGACATGTCTGCACTCTGGACTGTGGTGAGACAACATCAACAGGAGAAAGAGCAGGAGAAGAACAGAGCACTAGAGGAGAAGAACAGAGCACTAGAGGAGAAGAACAGAGTGCTGGAGGAGAGGATCAGAGTGCTGGAGGAGAAGAACAGAGTGCTGGAGGAGAGGATCAGAGTGCTGGAGGAGAAGGTGAGAAAGATGACGTGTGACAGAGAACGACGCACGAGAGAGCAGCTGCTGCCACCACAGCAGAACAGTCCACCCCTGACCCTGATCATTGCCTCGAAATCTCAGCAGGACAGATAAATTAAGAACCCCAGGCGCAGGGGACCCCACCCCCTCCTAGCACACTTCCTGACATTTACATAAGTATTCAGACCCTTTACCCTTTACTTTGTTGAAGCACCTTTGGCAGCGATTACAGCCTCCAGTCTTTTTTGGGTATGACGCTACAAGCTTGGCACACCTGTATTTGGGGAGTTTCTCCCATTCTTCTCTGCAGATCCTCTCAAGCTCTGTCAGGTTGGATGGGGAGCGTTGCTGCACAGCTATTTTCAGGTCTCTCCAGAGATGTTAGATTGAGTTGAAATCCGGGCTCTTTCTGGGCCACTCAAGGACATTCAGAGACTTGTCCCGAAGCCACTCCTGTGTTTTCTTGGCTGTGTGCTTAGGGTCGTTGTCCTGTTGGAAGGTGAACTTTCACCCCAGTCTGAGGTCCTGAGCGCTCTGGAGCAGGTTTTCATCAAGGATCTCTCTGTACTTTGCTCCCTCCATCTTTGCCTCGATCCTGACTAGTCTCCCAGTCCCTGCCGCTGAAAAACATCCCCACAGCATGATGCTGCCACCACCATGTTTCACCGTAGGGATGGTGCCAGGTTTCTTCCAGACGTGACCCTTGGCATTCAGGCAAAATAGTTCAATCTTGGTTTCTCGTGGTCAGAGAGTCCTTTAGGTGCCTTTTGGCAAACTCCAAGCGGACTGTCATGTGCCTTAAACTGAGGAGTGGCTTCTGTCTGGCCACTCTACCATAAAGGCCTGATTGGTGGAGTGTTGCGGAGATTGTTGTCCTTCTGGAAGGTTCTCCCATCTCCACAGAGGCACTCTGGAGCTCTTTCAGAGTGACCATTTTTTCCAAAGACACATTGTCTAAACTCTGGTGTCCAAACACCCAGCGCGCCCTAGACCTTCTGTCTGAGGACCAACTAGGATCACCCAGCCACATAATAATACACACAGGCACAAACGACCTGAGAACACAGCAGGAAAGGGTGGCCACAGCACTCAAGGGAGTGATTGAAAAAGCTTCTTCTACTTTCCCCAACGCACCAGTGTTTATCTCCACCCCGCGAGCACGAAAATACTTCCACCCTGCTACCATACAGCGGGTAAACTCAAGTATTTCCCATTACTGTTTCTCAAAACCAAATGTTTACCCTTCCCACCACTCCACCCTTGCCTTGAACAGCCTTTACGACCAGGTTCACCTATACAAGTTAGCAGTGGATCAGATAAATGTGTGCATCTGGAGCAACGGGCTGGGCTCTGCCGCCTACGGTCCTCCGGCTCTCCGGCTCTCCGGCTCAGAGTGGCAGTGCCAATGCAGCCGTAGACGCAGCCTGCCACCACCGTGTTCATTTTTACACCAGCTGGCTGAGGCGGCCATTCACGGACCCAATCGTTGCGAGCCCGCAAAATATATAAATAAATAAATAATAATATTTACCCGATAAATCTCAGCTGTCAGATGGCAAGTGCCCAAGACACCAAGATGTTCTTTTCAGAACGAGCTAGGACTCTAGAACCCCGCCCCGAGTACTGTTTGCATCTCAGTGTGTTTCTCAACAACACAGTACGTGGCCTAATGGTGGTGTGGTTATGGACTGACACAATATCTCAGCCTGGTGGGCACACTGGCCTGTCCTTCACCTTAACACACGTTTTATTGTCATAGGCGATAGGCAACAGTGCACACCTTCGCCAGGACCCTGAAGGACACAACCGCAGCCCCAACACCTCAAACAGGAGCAACAGATCAGCGAAACACTCTCCCAGACCTGCGGGACCCACGACTAACAACATTGGACACTTTATGCAAGGTCTGAGGTCATCTGCCTTTGGCCTAAAGAGTATGAACCACGACTTCACCAAAGAAATCAGAAATACAGACATCGTCATCCTACAATCCATTTGACAAGAAACATGGTATAGAGGAGATGGACCCACTGGTTGCCCTCTAGGTTACAGAGAGATGGTAGTCCCATCCACCAAACTACCAGGTGTGAAACAGGGAAGGGACTCAGGGGGTATAATAATTTGGTATAGAGCAGACTTAACTCACTCTATTAAATTAATCAAAACAGGAACATTTTACATTTGGCTAGAAGTGATCTCAACAGAGAAAAATGTCCTCCTGTGTGCTACCTTTATTCCTCCACTAGAATCCCCATACTTTAATGAAGACAGCTTCTCCATCCTAGAGTGGGAGATCAATCATTTCCATGTACTAGTCTGCCAGAACTGGACAAGAACCTGCACCCTCAGCACACAGGGGGACAAACACCTACCTGGAGGTGAAAGCATTCCCTCCCCCATATGCCCCCCCAGACATAACTATGACAACATAACCAACAAAAACGGGTCACAACTCCTGCAGCTCTGTCGCACACTGGGTATGTACATAGTCAATGATAGGCTTCGAGGGGACTCCTATGGTAGATACACCTATAGCTCATCTCTTGGCAGTAGTACTGTAGACTACTTTATCACTGACCTCAACCCAGAGTCTCTCAGAGCGTTCACAGTCAGCCAACTGACACCCCTATCAGACCACAGCAAAATCACAATCTACTTGAACAGAGCAATAATCAACCATGAGCCATCGAAGCCGAACAAACTGCATGCTGTTAAGAAATGCTATAGATGGAAGGAAACTAGTGTAGAAACCTACCAAAAAACAATTGGCCAACCACAAATCCAATCCCTCCTAGACAACTTCCCGGACAAAATGTTTTCCTGAAATAGTCTATGTGACTCGTTTCAGGAAACTAGGCATATGTCGTGCGTCACTACTTCTCAGAGGAGAGACATTTGAACTTTCATGTGCCTTAATAACAAACTTGTAAATACAAATAAAATTGTTAAATTACGAGCATAGTTGGTTTAGCCACAGAAAAAGACATCAACCTTCCCGCTAGCCATGATTGGCTGAGATAATGAGTGGGCTGGACATGCCGAGAGATGAGTTCGGATTGGTCTGCCACGCTTCTGTCTATTTGAGCTGGTGTACAGTGGCATGCGAAAGTATTGTTCCCCCTTGGCATTTTTCCTATATTGTTGCCTTACAACCTGGAATTAAAATTGATTTTTGGAGGTTTGTATCATTTGATTTACACAACATGCCTACCACTTTGAAGATGCAAAATATATTTTATTCTGAAACAAACAAGAAATAAGACAACAACAAAAAAATTAAAACTTGAGCGTGCATAACTATTCACCCCCCCAAAGTCAATACTTTGTAGAGCCACCTTTTGCAGCAATTACAGCTGCAAGTCTCTTGGGGTATGTCTCTATAAGCTTGGCACATCTAGCCACTGGGATTTTTGCCCATTCTTCAAGGCAAAACTGCTGCAGCTCCTTGAAGTTGAATGGGCTCCGCTGGTATACAGTAATCTTTAAGTCATACCACAGATTCTCAATTAGATTGGGGTCTTGGCTTTGACTAGGCCATTCCAAGACATTTAAATGTTTCCCCTTAAACCACTCGAGTGTTGCTTTAGCAGTATGCTTAGGGTCATTGTCCTGCTGGAAGGTGAACCTCCGTCCCAGTCTCAAATCTCTGGAAGACTGAAACAGGTTTCCCTCAAGAATTTCCCTGTATTTAGCACCATCCATCATTCCTTCTATTCTGACCAGTTTCCCAGTCCCTGCCGATGAAAAACATCCCCACAGCATGATGCTGCCACCACCATGCTTCACTGTGGGGATGGTGTTCTTGGTGTGATGAGAGGTGTTGGGTTTGCGCCAGACATAGCGTTTTCCTTGATGGCCAAAACACAATTTTAGTTTCATCTGACCAGAGTACCTTCCTCCATATGTTTGGGGAGTCTCCCACGTCTTTTGGTGAACACCAGACGTGTTTGCTTATTTTTTTCTTTAAGCAATGGCTTTTTTCTGGCCACTCTTCCGTAAAGCCCAGCTCTGTGGAGTGTATGGCTTAAAGTGGTCCTATGGACAGATACTCCAATCTCCACTGTGGAGCTTTGCAGCTCCTTCAGAGTTATCTTTGGTGTCTTTGTTGCCTCTCTGATCAATGCCCTCCTTGCCTGGTCTGTGAGTTTTGGTGGGCGGCCCTCTCTTGGCAGGTTTGTTGTGGTGCCATATTATTTCCATTTTCTAATAATGGATTTAATGGTGCTCCGTGGGATGTTCAAAGTTTCTGATATTTTTTTATAACCCAACCCTGATCTGTACTTCTCCACAACCTTGTCCCTGACCTGTTTGGAGAGCTCCTTGATCTTCATGGTGCCGCTTGCTTGGTGGTGCCCCTTGCTTAGTGGTGTTGCAGACTCTGGGGCCTTTCAGAACAGGTGTATATATACTGAGATCATGTGACACTTAGATTCCACACAGGTGGACTTTATTTAACTAATTATGTGACTTCTGAAGGTAATTGGTTTCTAGTTATAGCCTAATGTTAGCTAGCTAGAGCGCAGAATAACTGACGAATTTACGAACGCTCAACACCCGTTGAATATGGCCGGTGTCAGTAAACGTTGGCAAAAAAGTGTAAATTGTTGCCAGCAGCACAGTTGCAGTCACCAACACTCTGGATAACATGAAAACAGCCTAACCAGCTCTGCTAGGGCGAGTAAAATGGTCAGAGAGGTGTTCTCTCATTAGTGTCTGGAAGTAGCTAGCAAGCTAGCCAACGTTAGCCAGTTAGCTTGGGTGCTTTACTGCTGTTGTTAGGTCAGAACACTCGGATCAACCCTTAAAGAGATGGGTGGGGCTAAAGCTTAACGATGCTGAATGGGTGTAGACAAAGAAGAGCTCTCCAGTAGGTGTACCAAAAACATTCAAAAGTCATTTTCTCAAAAGTGAGTTTACAAGTTCATCAACTTTCAAAGCAGAATTACTTTCCCATTGTTCCTCAACTGTAGTGAACTGTAGTGTATGATATACAATTTTCTAGCTCTGAGTCTCTACTTTTATCCAATGTAAAAAAATAAATAAATCAAATGTTGCTACATAAGACCGATTTGAGCAGGTTGGTCACATATTTGCTGACACCCTACATTAAAATTTTGGCACCAGCAGAGTAGTTATCTAGCTATATAAACCACGCCCCTCTGCAAACACGCCTTCTCCATGTTGGTTACAAGGCGGTACTTATTTAAATTAGGTAAGAGAATATCATGTTACCATTGGTGTATTAAAATAAGATGCCACCTTATCCCCTTAATAATCACGCCTCCTGAATCCAAGTGTTTGACACGGGGGACGGGACCAGTAACTTTAAGATCAAACTTGATCAATGTAAAAGCAACAGTCATTTCTCATACTTTGGTCATCACACTTTTGATCTGGTTTTATCCAAATATCATCACATTTTATGAAAACTGATTATTTTGACTGTTCGTGTGAAGCGAATTTCCTGCAATTCAAATGTAAAAACAAGGTTTTTTCATCTCATTTTAATTAATAGTCTGACGCATTACCTTTAGCTACAGAATATATTTTTTAAATGTTTAGTCATTTAGCAGACGCTCTTATCCAGAGCAACTTACAGTCAGTGCATACATTTTTTTATGTTTTTTTTCATACTGACTTTCTGTGGGAATCGAACCCACAACCCTGGGCCAATTGCGCGCTGCCCCATGGGTCTCCCAGTCGCGGCCGGCTACAACAGAGCCTGGATTCGAACCAGGATCTCTAGTGGCACAGCTAGCACTGCGATGCAGTGCCTTAGACCACTGTGCCACTCGGGAGATATCGCACCACCGTGCGTTTCCATCTCCTCTCCTCTCTTCTTCATTCCTTTCTCCAGCGCGCAGAGAGAGGGGCTGTCAACAGTTTAATGAAATATGTTTAATTGTGAAAACATGTTGCTATCGATGTTCCCCGAACAGATTTCACTTGATTTCCCAAAATTAAGCTCTGGGTAGCTGTAGGAACAGGGTTGGAGAGCCCATGACATACAGAGTTTGGGCGGAATATCACCTGTCATGCAGGGAAATAACCGGAGTAGTGAAGTAGCCTACCCCACATGAGTGAAAAACATACAGGCGGGAAAGTGGCCTCCATTCGCGTGATTTACATGTCTTTGTTGTCTTTACATATTAGTAAAGACAAGATTAAATTGAGAATAGTCTGATGGGTGAAAATATGCTGACTTGATGAGAGAACAG
>NW_028165937.1:32500-82500 GCF_964263955.1 Coregonus lavaretus | reverse complement strand
GGAAGGGAGGGAGGGAGGGAGGGAGGGAGGAGGAGGAGGGAGGAGATAGATGGAGAGGAATAGGCAGCAATTCATTTTTGAAATCTGGTTACTTCTCTCTGGAGAAGAGACAAAGCGAGAAGAGAGCAAGTGAGGGAGGGAGAAGAAGGGGGAACAGTGGCAGAAATTGCCATTTTGCCACCATCACTATGGACTAACACCAATCAACAGTCACACTTCTCACAGTGACAGACTGATAGAGAGAAAGGAGTAAGACAGAAGAAAGGCCTTGATAGATCATTGTCTCTAAACAACGCAAATCTATCAAAGGGTTAATCATCAATATCATTGTACAGGATCTGTTGCCTTACAACTAGCTGCCAGGGGTGTTGGCAGTAATGGTTGGACCATATTCTGAACAGCCTGTGGAAGGATCAAGGCCCATTTGCTGTGAATACTTGGTCATTATTCCTGTGGAATGGAGATAGGGAACAGTACTGTTATTCCTGTGGAATGGAGATAGGGAACATAACTGTTATTCCAGTGGAATGGAGATAGGGAACATAACTGTTATTCCAGTGGAATGGAGATAGGGAACATAACTGTTATTCCAGTGGAATGGAGATAGGGAACAGAACTGTTATTCCAGTGGAATGGAGATAAGGAACATAACTGTTATTCCAGTGGAATGGAGATAGGGAACAGAACTGTTATTCCAGAGGAATGGAGATAAGGAACAGAACTGTTATTCCAGTGGAATGGAGATAGGGAGCATAACTGTTATTCCAATGGAATGGAGATAGGGAACAGTACTGTTATTCCAGTGGAATGGAGATAGGGAACAGAACTGTGATTCTAGTGGAATGGAGATAGGGAACAGAACTGTTATTCCAGTTGAATGGAGATAGGGAACAGAACTGTTATTCCAGTGGAATGGAGATAGGGAACAGTACTGTAGCATGGGTCTATGTAGAACCAGTGGTGGTTATCATTAGTAATCTCTGGTGGCAAGTGGTAGAGGGAGTGAACCATCGCCTCAATACTGTGGTCCCTCTGTACCTCAATCCAGGTCACACTGAGGCTCATGGGTAAGGTAGTTTCTCAGAGAGGGGCGTCTGGTGTTATTTAGACCCTACTCACATGGAGAGAAAGGGTTAATGGAACACAAGCAGACACACACACAAGGTTTAGGACCTCGTACGAGACAGCAGTAAAACACACCATGTTAACACTGACATTGAACAGAGAGATGGAATAGGATGGACGGCATGGGAAAAGAGAGAGAGCGGTCGAGATAGAGATATACTGTACAGACTGGGGATGAGGTGATGAGAGCGAGAGAAATGGGCTGATCGAGAGGGACGGAGAGATGGAGAGAGGGATCGAAGGGTTGAAGGTCTAATTAATGAAAATGTAGGTTATTAGTCTCCTGATGAAGACACCGCCACAGAATTAATTAACAATTATAATTAGCAAGATTGTTAGAGAGCAAAATGGTGTCAGCGAGCAAGATAAGAGTGTGGTGTGTGTGTGTGTGTATGTGTGTGTTATCTCTACATGATACATCATTTGAACATTAGCCTTCCAGCTAGCAGCTGACAGGAAGTGATCTGGCCTTCCTTTCTGTCACGTTGTTACATTCTCACAGTCTGTTTGAATTGAAATTGCTTTCTGCCACTCTGTCTTGTCACACACTAACTCAGTCACTGGGCTACAGTAAGTTAATGATTTGTCATTGTATGACTTCACCACTAACAATCAGGTTTCCTGAATAAGGTCTTATGCTTACAACATTTGCCCCTGTTGTTCATATTCTTAATAAAAGATGATCAAACCAAAGCTAAAACCAGATGTAATCAAAAACTTTATTTCCCTGTTCATTCTGGCTTCTCTGTTTTATTCCCTCATAACATTTACTATAACATTTACTAACATTTCATAACTCTGTTCCTTGTTGTTTTTAAGCTATACTGTATTATGAGGACCATAAACAAGCAAGCTATCTTCTCAAAGTAAGAGGAACAATTTGAGACAACAACATGGACCTCAGAGTTTATACTCACTGGTAACTCAACATGGACATCAGAGTTTATACTCACTGGTAACTCAATATGGACCTCAGAGTTTATACTCACTGGTAACTCAACATGGACCTCAGCGTTTATACTCACTGGTAACTCAACATGGACCTCAGCGTTTATACTCACTGGTAACTCAATATGGACCTCAGAGTTTATACTCACTGTGACACTCTGGCTCCATGGACTTTGTTTATTGAGCCAGGGTTGTTCATTTTCATTGTTTGGGTGTATTTCTATGTTGGGTATTCTAGTTGTTCATTTCTATGTTTGGTGATTGTTCTTGATTAGTCATATGACTCCCAATCGGAGGTAACGAGTGTCAGCTGTCGGCTCGTTATCTCTGATTGGGAGCCATATTTAAACTGTGTGGTTTCTCCTTGGTTTGTGGGTTTTTGTTCCTTTTCAGTCAGTGTTACTGTTGGACTTCATTGAGTCGTCTTTTGTTTGGTTACGTTATTTCAATAAAGTCATGTTTCTTGGACACGCTGCGCTTTGGTCCGCTTCCTCTATTAACGACGACCGTGACAGAAAAACCCACCATAAAAGGACCAAGCGGCGTGTCAAGCGGCAACAGGATCCACCTACACAGGATTTATATCCACCCATAAAGGATTCATGGACATGGGAGGAGATTCTGGATGGTAAGGGGCCTTGGGCACAACCGGGAGAATATCGCCGTCCTCGTGAAGAGCTGGAGGCAGCTAAAGCCGAGAGGCGGCGATATGAGGAGGCAGCACGGAGGCAAGACTGGAAGCCTGTGGGTACTACCCAAGAATTTCTTGGGGGGGGGCTAAGAGGGAGTGTGGCGAAGTCAGGTAGGAGACCTGCGCCTACTCCCTGGACTGACCGTGGAGAGCGAGAGTACGGGCAGACACCGTGTTACGCAGTTGAGCGCATGGTGTCTCCTGTACGCAGGCATAGCCCGGTTCGGTACAGTCCAGCTCCACGTATCGGCCGGGCTAGATTGAGTGTTGAGCCGGAAGTCATGAAGCCGGTCCCACGCAGCTGGTCACCAGTGCGTCTCCTCGGGCCGGCGTACATGGCACCAGCCTTGCGCATGGTGTTCCCGGTTCGCCCACATAGGCCGGTGCGGGTTATTACACCTCCCCGTACTGGTCGGGCGACGGGGAGCATCAACCCAGGGAAGGTTGGGCAGGCTCAGTGCTCAAGGGAGCCAGTACGCCTGCACGGTCCGGTATTTCCGGTACCACCTCCTCGCTCCAGCCCTTTACCACCAGTGCAGACACCACGCACCAAGCCTCCTGTGTGTCCCCAGGGCCAAGCATGCCCTGTTGCTGCTTCCCGCACTAGCCCTGAGATGCGTGTCCTCAGCCCGGTACCTCCAGTTCCGGCACCACGCATCAGGCCTACGGTGCGTCCCCAGGGGCCAGCATGCCCTGTTGCTTCTCCCCGCACTAGCCCTGAGATGCGTGTCCTCAGCCCGGTACCTCCTGTTCCGGCACCACGCACCAGGCCTACGATGCGCCTCAGACGGCCAGAGTCTGCCGTCTGCCCAACGGGGCCTGAACTGTCCGTCTGCCCAACGCCGTCTGAACTGTCCGTCTGCCCAACGGCGCCTGAACTGCCTGTCTGCCCAACGCCGTCTGAACTGTCCGTCTGCCAAGCGCCGCAGGAACTGCCCGTCTGTACTGAGCCTGCAAAGCCGCCCGTCTGCCATGAGCCTTCAGAGCCGTCCGCCAGACCGGAGCCGCTAGAGCTCTCCGCCAGACAGGAGCAGCCAGAGCCTTCCGCCAGACAGGATCAGCCAGAGCCTTCCGCCAGACAGGAGCAGCCAGAGCCTTCCGCCAGACAGGATCAGCCAGAGCCTTCCGCCAGACAGGATCAGCCAGAGCCTTCCGCCAGACAGGATCAGCCAGAGCCTTCCGCCAGACAGGATCAGCCAGAGCCTTCCGCCAGACAGGATCAGCCAGAGCCTTCCGCCAGACAGGATCAGCCAGAGCCTTCCGCCAGACAGGATCAGCCAGAGCCTTCCGCCAGACAGGATCAGCCAGAGCCTTCCGCCAGACAGGATCAGCCAGAGCCTTCTGCCAGACAGGATCAGCCAGAGCCTTCCGCCAGCCAGGATCCGCCAGAGCCTTCCGCCAGCCAGGATCCGCCAGAGCCGTCCAGCCAGGATCCGCCAGAGCCAGCCAGCCAGGATCCGCCATTCAGTCCGGTGCTGCCCCTCAGGCCGGTGCTGCCCCTCAGGCCGGTGCTGCCCCTCAGGCCGGTGCTGCCCCTCAGTCCGGTGCTGCCCCTTAGTCCGGTGCTGCCCCTTAGTCCGGTGCCGCCCCTTAATCCAGTGGGGTTTAGTTGGGGGGTGGTCAGGTGGAGGGGGCTACGGAGGCGGATAGTGACTAAGGTGGGGTGGGGACCACGACCTGGGCCAGAGCCGCCACCATGGACAGACGCCCACCCAGACCCTCCCCTAGACTGTATGCTGGTGCGCCCGGAGTTCGCACCTTTAGGGGGGGGTACTGTGACACTCTGGCTCCATGGACTTTGTTTATTGAGCCAGGGTTGTTCATTTTCATTGTTTGGGTGTATTTCTATGTTGGGTATTCTAGTTGTTCATTTCTATGTTTGGTGATTGTTCTTGATTAGTCATATGACTCCCAATCGGAGGTAACGAGTGTCAGCTGTCGGCTCGTTATCTCTGATTGGGAGCCATATTTAAACTGTGTGGTTTCTCCTTGGTTTGTGGGTTTTTGTTCCTTTTCAGTCAGTGTTACTGTTGGACTTCATTGAGTCGTCTTTTGTTTGGTTACGTTATTTCAATAAAGTCATGTTTCTTGGACACGCTGCGCTTTGGTCCGCTTCCTCTATTAACGACGACCGTGACACTCACTGGTAACTCAATATGGACCTCAGAGTTTATACTCACTGGTAACTCAATATGGACCTCATAGTTTATACTCACTGGTAACTCAACATGGACCTCAGTTTATACTCACTGGTAACTCAACATGGACCTCAGAGTTTATACTCACTGGTAACTCAACATGGACCTCAGAGTTTATACTCAACGGTAATTCAATCGGAAAACAACGCACATAAAATGGGCAATAATGTTTGATTCTGTAGTCTGCAGTATGCTTTGTAATACCTGATGTGGTTCACTGGCGAGTATCTCACAGTGTGTGTGTAAGAAAGAGTGTGTGTGCGTGTGTGTGTGTGTGTGAGAACGCCCACGTGTGTGTGTGCATGTATCCATACGGTTATCTGAGCATGCTTTACAGTTGTGAGTCCCGGGCTATAAAAAAGAGACCAGGCAGTGATGCATTATGGTCATAAACCTAGGAGACAGACACACTGTGTAGCATGACCAACACACAGATATAGACCCACTGCTTGATACAGAACAGAAAGACAACATCGTAAAGCAAAGACGGAAGTAAACATCAGATGGAATGAAATATGTGTCAAATAAAAAGGCTGGAAATACACTGCTCAAAAAAATAAAGGGAACACTAAAATAACACATCCTAGATCTGAATGAATGAAATAATCTTATTAAATACTTTTTTCTTTATATAGTTGAATGTGCTGACAACAAAACCACACAAAAATTATCAATGGAAATCAAATGTATCAACCCATGGAGGTCTGGATTTGGAGTCACCCTCGAAATTAAAGTGGAAAACCACACTACAGGCTGATCCAACTTTGATGTAATGTCCTTAAAACAAGTCAAAATGAGGCTCAGTAGTGTGTGTGGCCTCCACGTGTCTGTATGACCTCCCTACAACGCCTGGGCATGCTCCTGATGAGGTGGCGGATGGTCTCCTGAGGGATCTCCTCCCAGACCTGGACTAAAGCATCCACCAACTCCTGGACAGTCTGTGGTGCAACGTGGCGTTGGTGGATGGAGCGAGACATGATGTCCCAGATGTGCTCAATTGGATTCAGGTCTGGGGAACGGGCGGGCCAGTCCATAGCATCAATGCCTTCCTCTTGCAGGAACTGCTGACACACTCCAGCCACATGAGGTCTAGCATTGTCTTGCATTAGGAGGAACCCAGGGCCAACCGCACCAGCATATGGTCTCACAAGGGGTCTGAGGATCACATCTCGGTACCTAATGGCAGTCAGGCTACCTCTGGCGAGCACATGGAGGGCTGTGCGGCCCCCCAAAGAAATGCCACCCCACACCATGACTGACCCACCGCCAAACCGGTCATGCTGGAGGATGTTGCAGGCAGCAGAAGTTCTCCACAGAGTCTCCAGACTCTGTCACGTCTGTCACGTGCTCAGTGTGAACCTGCTTTCATCTGTGAAGAGCACAGGGCGCCAGTGGCGAATTTGCCAATCTTGGTGTTCTCTGGCAAATGCCAAACGTCCTGCACGGTGTTGGGCTGTAAGCACAACCCCCACCTGTGGACGTCGGGCCCTCATACCACCCTCATGGAGTCTGTTTCTGACCGTTTGAGCAGACACATGCACATTTGTGGCCTGCTGGAGGTACTTTTGCAGGGCTCTGGCAGTGCTCCTCCTGCTCCTCCTTGCACAAAGGCGGAGGTAGCAGTCCTGCTGCTGGGTTGTTGCCCTCCTACAGCCTCCTCCACGTCTCCTGATGTACTGGCCTGTCTCCTGGTAGCGCCTCCATGCTTTGGACACTACGCTGACAGACACAGCAAACCTTCTTGCCACAGCTCGCATTGATGTGCCATCCTGGATGAGCTGCACACTTGTGTGGGTTGTAGACTCCGTCTCATGCTACCACTAGAGTGAAAGCACCACTAGCATTCAAAAGTGACCAAAACATCAGCCAGGAAGCATAGGAACTGAGAAGTGGTCTGTGGTCACCACCTGCAAAACCAGTCCTTTATTGGGGGTGTCTTTCTAATTGCCTATAATGTCCACCTGTTGTCTATTCCATTTGCACAACAGCATGTGAAATGTATTGTCAATCAGTGTTGCTTCCTAAGTGGACAGTTTGATTTCACAGAAGTGTGATTGACTTGGAGTTACATTGTGTTGTTTAAGTGTTCCCTTTATTTTTTTGAGCAGTGTAGATAGACGGAAGTGGAAGAGGATTTATAATGAATGATAGGTGAGTGGTTGTGAGTTGTCATCATCATCATCAGAGAAAGAAGGAGAGAGAGGTAAAGTGAGGGAGGGATACAAAGAGAGAGAGATAGATAGATACAGAGAGAGAGAGCGAGAGAGAGAGCGAGAGAGAGAGAGCGAGAGAGAGCGAAAGAGAGAGAGAGAGAGCGAGAGCGAGAGCGAGAGCGAGAGCGAGCGAGAGAGAGAGAGAGAGAGAGAAAGAAAGAAAGAAAGAAAGAAAGAAAGAAAGAAAGAAAGAAAGAAAGAAAGAAAGAAAGAAAGAAAGAAAGAAAGAAAGAAAGACAAAGAGAGGGGAGGGAGATAACCATGCCAGTGAGATGAAACTTTGGCAGATGATCAGCCATCGTCAACATGGCCTGTTAAATATCAGCAGTGGAACAAATCACACAGCTAGTGTTCTGTGTTTGTGTTCAGGTTGTTGTCTGAATGTAAATGACTGTTGACCTCTATTTTATACAGATGACAACATATAATCAGAATCAACAGATCGGACACAATCTACAACGTATACAACTGTTCTACACAAGGTGTCCACAGTAGGCTGTTGTATTTTATCTCAGGGCTGTAGGGGAATGAAGAGCAGCTAAGAGATGTGTGCTTAGAGGAGGTAAAGGGGGAGACAGAGAGGAAGAGGAAGGGAGTTGATAAGAGCATAGATGACAATGTGAAGTTGCAAGTTGCTAATCTTCATTCCGCACACACAGCATTCCACACACACACACACACACACACACACACAGCATTCCACACACACACACACACACACACACACACACACACACACACAGCATTCCACACACACACACACACACACACACACACACACACACACACACACACACACACACACACACACACACACACACACACACACACACATACAAACACACACACACACACACACACACACACACACAGAGGAAAGCATTGTGAATGATAATCATGTCAGATCAATAAGGTTGCCTGTAGGAGCGCTGTCTGGTTCGGCCAGTATGCCACCTCCAGATAAGTTATGATACAGTGGAATATAGGCTAACTGTTTTACTTCACATAACAACCAAACTCATTTAGCTGATCTTACAGTGTTTGTATTGTGCTGAGCTGAGATCCAGACAGATAACCTGCAGAGTAAAATAACCAAATGTCTGCTTCTGCACCTGGATAAAAACACAGGAAACACTCTGGCATAATCATTTTCACATAACTAATTCTCTCAACTCTCACCCCTTCATCACTGTTGAAAGAGTCAAACAAAATACAACTGTTACAAATGCTTTTGTCAGAGATTATAAGACACACACACACAGAGAGTGTGGGGTTTTAAGTGCTTCTTTAGCTCATTTGTCCCGTGCCCCGATGTGGCTGGTGTGAGAACGGAGGAGTGAGGGATTGGCTGAGTGGCTGAAAAAGAGACAAAGATTAAAGGAAGAAAGGATGCTGAGGTGTTTTGTTTTGGTTCAGAGATCAAGCCGAGAGGTTCTAGAACCCTGCGGTGCTCCCTGTGTGTCAATGAAAGAGAGACAGCAGCATCCTCCTCCTTTACCCATGTGTGTGTGAGAGAGAGAGAGAGAGAGAGAGAGAGATGTTATTGTTTATTTCACTTTTGTTTATTATCTATTTCACTTGCTTTGGCAATGTAAACATATGGCAATATAAACATATGTTTCCCATGTCAATAAAGCCCTTAAATTGAATTGAATTGAATAGAGAGAGAGAAAAAGAGAGAAAAAGAGAGGCAGAGAAAAAGAGAGAGGTATAGAGGAGAGGGGTGTTATGCTCTGCACCGTAGACAGGCGTTGCAGAATATGGAGAGAAGGGGATAGAAGGAAGGAGAGCGAGAGACAGAGAGAGAAAGAGAGAGGGAGAGAGAAAAAGAGAGAGATCAAAGGAGAGAGAAGGAGGGAGGTATAGAGGGGAGGGGTGTTAAGCTCTGCACCACAGGCAGGTGTTACAGAATGGAGAGAGAGGGGGATAGAAGGAAGGAGAGAGAGTGATAGAGAGATAAAGAGAGAAAGAGAGAAAGAGAGAGAGAGAGAGAGAGACGGAACGAAAGAGAGATAGAAGGAGAGAGGGAAGGAGGGAGATATAGAGGGGAGGGGTGTTAAGCTCTGCTCCACAGGCAGGTGTTACAAATCCCCCCCGGTGCTGCTCTCTGATCAGTACATGATCAATCTGCTCCGCCAAAGCAGGGACCTGAGTTAGTGAGTGGGTGTATGTGTGTGCACACGCATCCGTGTGACCCAGTAGTGTGAATGTGAATGAAAACAGAGAGAGTGTGAGAAAGGGGGAGAGAGTGAGCACGAGAGGGGGAAATAGAGAGAGGGAGAGAAGAGGGAAAGAGAGGAAGGAAGGGATAGAGCTATAACAACTGGTGTGAGAGGCCTTAATGACGGTCAGCTCAGGGGCCTGGAAAGGTACCAACACACATCCACCCTTAACCCCCAGGCATCAGTGGAGGTTAGCAGCATGATAATACCTCAACCTTGCCTTCTGATCATTCTGATCCATTTAGCTTGCCTTAAGGCGTCCGCATGTTTCCCAGCCGAAACAGTTCGGAAGAGTTTGTGCATATATTATGACAACATTTTGTGACGTTTTTGTTAGTTTTGGACTTTAGTGAGTTTTTATTTGGAGAAATATTGCACCAAACATCTCAGTTAGATGCAAAAATTCCAGGACAAAATCTCCTCGGCAAAAACGTCAAAATTAATGACAGATTTCTTGAGTTATCTTAGATTAATTCTGACTGGCTACAGTGTCTCAAAATGAACAAACAGTACTATTGCCGCTTTTTTCCCCTCATTTTTCAAGCATAGGTATTTTAACTCGGTCTTCGGGACCCCAAGGGGTGCACATTTTGTTTTTGCCCTAGCACTACAGAGCTGATTCAAATAATCAACTAATCAGATTTTGTACTGTAGATATGTGGTAGTGGTGGAGTAGGGGCCTGAGGGCACACAATGTGTTGTGAAATTTGTGAATGTATTGTAAAGTTTTAAAAATTGTATTAAACTGCCTTAATTTTGCCGGACCCCAGGAAGAGTAGCTGCTGCCTTGACAGCAGCTAATGGGGATCCATAATAAATAGAAATACAAATACAAATACAAATCATCAAGTTTTGATCATTTGAATCAGCTGTGCTAAGGCAAAAACCAAAATTGTGGTCCCGAGAACTGAGTTTGGGAAACGTTAGAGGGTAGGGGGTAGTGGTAAGGTTGGGGTTGGGTTGGGTATGTCAAGCTCAAACTCAAACCCCTAGTTCAGGGACTGGGTACAAATTGCCCTTAGGTACAGATCTAGAATCAGCTAAACCAGGGATGGGCAACTTTGATAGGGGTATTGCACAAAAATTTATTTTTGCCCTGACTTATGCCATGTTAATATGATATCTGAGTGAGAGTGACTTACAAAGTCAATTGGGGACCCCGTAATTCGACCATGATTACTACAAGTTTAGATAGCTGGCTAGACTAACTTACCAATCTAAAAAATGTTAGCTGACATGTGCTAATTGAGTGACTATAAGTGACTGACATAACAAGAGAAAAACTGCTGATGCACAACCAAATTTGTGGAAAACTGTTAACGGACTCTTAATCAGTATAGGGCCATCTTCCTCCTCTTCCTGCCTGTTAGCCAATCTTATTAGAGCATGAAGTCATTACAGCATGTACACAGAAGCACCAGAATGCAATTAGCCATTAGCCAATCAAATAGACAAAGCAGGTCTAATTAGCAGATAGAAGGCTCACGGGGACGAGCATGCCTTTAATAACACGCCTTTAAAACCCCATCACTGCTGTCTGATAATATTCTGTGTCAGGTTGTGTGGGGACGAGCAGGGTATTCCCACTGTGGTACTAGGAATAACGAGGAGGACTTCAACCAGGGTTGGGGTCAACTCCATTTAGACTCAGCTAATTCAGGGAGGGACTTGAAAGTCCAATAGAAGAATAACCGCCACTTTTGGATCCGCCTCCTGAAATGGAATGAAATGTAGCCGTAAATAGTTTTGTATTGCTCTATGACTGCATCTACTGTATAAGATGCTATGAATAGGGTTATAATGCAATATAAGTGTTTAGAAAATCAAATATTTGGGCAGAGTGTTATGTTGAGCACAGTTGAGTCCATTTGGGGATGACAGCGTAGGGTTTCGGTTGAGTGTAGTTGGATTGAGGGTTGAGGCAGGGTGTGTGATGTGTGAGTGTAGTTGGGTTGAGAGTTGAGGCAGGGTGTGTGATGTGTGAGTGTAGTTGGGTTGAGTGTTGAGGCAGGGTGTGTGATGTGTGAGTGTAGTAGGGTTGAGAGTTGAGGCAGGGTGTGTGATGTGTGAGTGTAGTTGGGTTGAGAGTTGAGGCAGGGTGTGTGATGTGTGAGTGTAGTTGGGTTGAGAGTTGAGGTAGGGTGTGTGATGTGTGAGTGTAGTTGGGTTGAGAGTTGAGGCAGGGTGTGTGAGTATAGTTGGGTTGAGAGTTGAGGCAGGGTGTGTGATGTGTGAGTGTAGTTGGGTTGAGAGTTGAGGCAGGGTGTGTGATGTGTGAGTGTAGTTGGGTTGAGAGTTGAGGCAGGGTGTGTGATGTGTGCTGTTATCCCTTCTGAGGGGAAGAAGAGCTGAATTATGTAAGGTCAGTCCTGGCCAGATCAAAGCAGAGCCTGTCAAACAACCTCACTCTCTCTCTCTCTCTCTCTCTCTCTCTCTCTCTCTCTCTCTCTCTCTCTCTCTCTCTCTCTTTCGTGAAGGAGCAAAGAAACCTCTCTCTGAGCTCTCTCTGAATTATCTTTGACACCTGTTGAAGAGGCTATGACTGGATGAAGCATATACTGTAGTCGAATGGGGGAAAAACCAGGCCCACACGCACACATACACACACACCCCGACACACAGACGCGTAGGGATGCACATAGACGCACAAACTCCAAAACCAAAGACATGTTAGCAACACAAACACCATCAAAAACAAAGACACAGAGAGGGGTTGTTAAGAAACACAGAGACACCCTGCGGTTATTTAAAGAGAATCATATTTTTATGAAGCAATTCTCAGGAAGTAAGTGCAGCACTGACCCTCCAGCCCCACCCCCAGACAGACCATGTCAAAACAAACTAACTCAATTAGATCAGGGTATGGACCAGACCAGTCTGGGCTGTACACTACCAACCGCCTGAACAACCCACCTTAGCAACCCGCCTTAGCAACCCACAAGTATACAGGTATACACAGGTACACTGCACAATCATGATGGTCTCTGGGTGCTGTTCAAAGAGCACAGCAATGATAGCCTGGGTGCCAGTCTCTTTCTGCTTTAGCAAACATATCCCAACACAATTATATATAGTGCCACTCGATTTTGGAACACAGAAACAGATGGAGGACCCCACCAGGCTAAAACACTGTTGGGTGGATCAATGACACTGAATTCCATTTGAGTCTGGACGACTAAAAGTGGTGGTCCTATGATCCCTGTATGGACCACAGTGAATGTGCTGTCTAATGACTTAACCTAGCATCATGTTTAGATATAACTACTATGTCACTAGGCCTGGTGAGTGCAACACATACCACTCCTATTTTTCCTTGAAATTGTTTCATGGCGAAACGCCGATGAGGACCCTGTTTGAACTCGGGAGTGCCATGCGTTTTACTTCCCGGGTCAAAGGTGACAGAAAACTGAAAGGGCCAATCGAATGGATGAATCATGACCATGGGCCAATGACTGATCAGAACTCGTGGTCTAATTTGATCTTAGAGTGGACTGAAGACATGGATGTCAGACTGTAAGAAACAAAAATAGCATTTGACAAATGTAAACAGAGCAGAATACAGACCAGTGAAACACAGTTCTCCTTCACATATCTTATCACATATCTTATAATATATCTTATCACATATCTTATCACATATCTTATCATATATCTTAGCACATATCTTAGCACATATCTTATCATATATTTTATCACATATCTTATCACATATCTTATCCCATATCTTATCACATATCTTATCCCACACAGAGTAAGGAGAGATAAGCCAAAACAAAACAGACAACTCAAAACAATTATGCAAAGAAGCTCTGCAGCCAAAATGATCTAAAATATATATATTTTTTTTATATCCAACATAACTGAACAGCACAACCTTACTCTGCACAGACATCAAACTGAGAAGATACAGTAAGCAGAGTAAGATGTTAACCTTGATGATCCAATCGTTCAGAGCGCGTGTGTGTGATGGAGGAATTATTGACGCGTTGCTACAGAGTGTAGCTCAGAAGGAGCTCAAGGAACGAGGAACGATGAGGACCATTGGCTGAGTGATGCATGTGTATTAAATATGCATGCACAGCACTGTGTGTGTGTGTGTAAGAGTTTGTGCAAGGGGGCGTGTGTGTGTGCGCACGCACATGTTTGTGTGTGTGTGTGTGTATGCACTAGGGGTATTATACAGAATCCTGCTGCAGTGGGGCTACGGGCAGCACACACACATACTGCACATCTATACTGTACATGCACACACATACATTCAATAACACACACACACAGACTCAAATGTACATACACACATGACTATGCTGCCCAATGACGGGCTATTTTTAATGAACTGAGGTTTTCTGCAGGACTGACGCACGCATACAGAGAAACATACACTCCACATACAAACACACACCATGAGAAATACTTTCAAACAAAATCACAGTTGCATACACACAAACATGCACACACATTGTTAATGACCTCCAGATAATTCTGACTAGAAAACATAATGTTCCTAGGAGAGTAGAGCGCCAGCCAGGCAGTATCGCTACCACCCACCATACAACCCCATCTCAGTGTTATCCACTATGCTGTCTAATATCACACTATGCAGAACAGCACAGTTCAAACCATGTGTTTTCAGTATGTACACGCACCCAAACATACACACACACGCCCCCCCCCCCCCCCCCAACAAAATGATTGATAGCCCGTCACATTTACATAGTCAGCCAGTCATCAGTCCAGTTCAGTCCAGTTTAAGATGTAAGTAGTATAGACAGCAGACACATGCAGTACAACACCACCAAGTTAACCTTCAAGCACTGTTCCAAGGTCAGGTTTAATTGTTAAATCCCCAATGATTATGGTTAGGACTGGTTGAGGGAGAGCAGAACCTAGACCAGCGCTTGAGGGCAACATGAAGGACATTATGCTACATTATATTACCCAGCAAGCACCAGGTGGTGGTGGTGTACAGGACGCCATAGCAACGCCATGGAAACACCATGGCAACACCACTGCAACACCATAGCAACTACGGTCTATGTTGCTGCCCGGCAGTTTGGTCCAGCCCAGACTTGCTACAGTGGCATGGTCGTCAGATACACACTTCAATCACATCGTTAATAACATTGTTAATTCATTAATTCATGAATCAATCAATTAATTGATCATCATCTTCAACAATCAGTCGAAAGGAGCAAGAACACAGTATCTACTGGTCTCTGTTTTTTTGCTAAGTGAGAGACAGACGGAGGGATAGACAGATTGAAAAAGAAAGATGTTCAAAGAAACTAAACTAAAGGAAAATGTGAGAGTTAAGTAAATGACAGATATGATTTAGAGGTGAAAAACCTAGTGTGGAACAAACCGCTAAAATAAAAATAATGGATGGATAGAGAGAGAGAGAGAGAGAGAGAGAGAGAGAGAGAGAGAGAGAGAGAGAGAGAGAGAGAGAGAGAGAGAGAGAGAGAGAGAGAGAGAGAGAGAACAAATATGAATAAAAGGAACAAAATAAAAAATATAATGTTAGGTAGTACAACAGTTAGAGTGACAGACTGATATATATATTAGATACAGATAGATGATAGAGAGATTAGACTTTTATCTCATATTTTTTTGTCACAGGCACTAATGTCTTCACAGTCATATAGGAGGTATCCAAATTCAAAATGATTTCAGTGTCTAGAATTGCTACAAAGCTAAAACATTTAAAACTAGTAATCTAACACTTCCTCCATGTGTACCAAACTTAACTCATATATATATATACCTGTATGTATATATATGTATATATTTATTTGTACATATATATTTCTGTAGATTTTTAAATGATAAAATTGAATACAATAGTCAATAAAATATCTAAGTTAAATCACAGTATAACATGGTACATTCTCAAAAACATAGTATATATTAATATATTCTATTTTTTTTTTCAGCAAAAAATGTTGCTACAGGGTTTTAAAAGTCACTTCTGTTCATGCAGTCACAGACTTAAGTATTAGCGCCTTGATACAACTCAATGATGCTCGATGACACACCAGGGTTCAGCACTCCTGATTGGTTTAAAATGACCTCATTCCCAAACAGTAGAACTGTTTCCACGGTTTCCACTGTTGGGGCGCTGGGTCGAGCGAGCTACCTCAAGGAAAGATGGCCGCCATTGGTCCTAAGCTTTAGATAGAGTACAACTACACAAACCCCTCCACTGCAAGCCTCTGGGATTTCAATCTTCTAAACATGCAATGATTTCTGGGCTTTTCCAAGGGGTAGGGGGGGCGGAGGGATCATGGGACGACAAAAGCATCTCTCTATAACTATGATAAATTGTTTCCAAAATATGGCCTCTTGACAAAGCAGTATGTGCAGAAGAGAAAAGTAAAATGACAGCCTGCACTTGTTGAGAAGCGGAAGGTGTAAAATGACAGCCTGCCCTTGTTGAGAAGCGGAAGGTGTAAAATGACAGCCTGCACTTGTTGAGAAGCGGAAGGTGTAAAATGACAGCCTGCACTTGTTGAGAAGCGGAAGGTGTAAAATGACAGCCTGCACTTGTTGAGAAGCGGAAGGTTTAAAATGACAGCCTGCACTTGTTGAGAAGCGGAAGGTGTAAAATGACAGCCTGCACTTGTTGAGAAGCGGAAGGTGTAAATGACAGCCTGCACTTGTTGAGAAGCAGAATGTGTAAAATGACAGCTTGCACTTGTTGAGAAGCGGAAGGTGTAAAATGACAGCCTGTACTTGTTGAGAAGCGGAAGGTGTAAAATGACAGCCTGCACTTGTTGAGAAGCGGAAGGTGTAAAATGACAGCCTGCACTTGTTGAGAAGCGGAAGGTGTAAAATGACAGCCTGCACTTGTTCAGAAGCAGAAGGTGTAAAATGACAGCCTGCACTTGTTGAGAAGCGGAAGGTGTAAAATGACAGCCTGCCCTTGTTGAGAAGCAGAAGGTGTTTTGGGGGGGTGGGGGCCTTGACTCAAAAGACCGTCCAACCTTCTGATCTGTGACGACATGCACAAACCCAACGCGACGACATAATCCCTCACATAGCAGGATCAAGCCCCATCAAGCCTTCCATTCCAGCCAGGATCAACAGCATCCAAAAACAAGGTTACAAAGTCTAAAAGTGGGTCTACTTTTGCTACATCATGTCAAAGCTACATTCAACTAGGAGAAGCTGGGGGTTCGGCTGTAGGCTGGTCTCAGAGTGGAGTAGAGAGCTGAGGTGAATACACCATACCCATGGACAGCATCGCGCTGCATGACATAGCTTTTTTAGGTGACCCACACACGGAACCCCAAAGCATGGTACTGACTATAGGTTTTGGTTTAACAATGTATTTTGGCACTGAGTCTTTATGGCAATGTCTGCTTACTCTCTGTTTGACACCTGTTGGGTTGTTCATAAGGGTTAGCCTGAGCATGGTACTGTTCAGTTGACCTGATCCGTAAATCACCTGCACTTACACACTACTTCACAGATCCTTATTGTGTAGAGATGAGTGGATCTGAGCAGTGCCTTGCCTAGGCCCGTCCCGGTGAACAAGCCAAAAGGCCTACAGGTTGTCACGTCACTTGGCACTCCAAGTAGTATCAGTCTGCTATTGTATTATCATCATACTAAAGAGGGCAATATTGCTAAATCTCTGTCCCACACAGTAGACTCTACTCCCACATAGTAGACTCTACTCCCACACAGTAGACTCTACTCCCACACAGTAGACTCTACTCCCACACAGTAGACTCTACTCCCACACAGTAGACTCTACTCCCACACAGTAGACTCTACTCCCACACAGTAGACTCTACTCCCACACAGTAGACTCTACTCCCACACAGTAGACTCTACTCCCACACAGTAGACTCTACTCCCACACAGTAGACTCTACTCCCACATAGTAGACTCTACTCCCACATAGTAGACTCTACTCCACATAGTAGACTCTACTCCCACATAGTAGACTCTACTCCACATAGTATTCACCTCATAGTGGTATTACTACATCCGTCTTGCTGTGAAACTATGTTTCTAATAATGACAGTAGTCAGGTATTGGCACAGTATTGTTCTTCACCATGGTATAATAGCTATTGTGTGGTGTGATGACGGCACGTGGATGGCTTATGCGATGACTTCATAAGATGCATCTCCTTCACACTGGTGAGTGTGTCTTCCAAGCAGGAGGCAATGAAAGGCCATAAGAACCATTTAAAAATACACTGCTCAGGGTTTCAATGACCCATTACTCCTAATGACTTAAGCTAAGCTGTCCTGATTCCTCCACGTAATGTCAAATCGACTCAGCTCAGAGATTTTCTCACTCAGACCTCTCAAGCTTATTTGAATATTATGCAGCCATCTAGTGCCAATTATAGATATTGCAACCAATCATTTCCTCCGTCCTCTCTCCTAATAGAGAATGTTGTATTGCTCACGTGTGAAATAATATAGCAATATACTCATGAAAACAGATGACCGGAAACCAATTTGGCTTAAAAGCTGTGGAGTAGAAATTTGGCACTGCTTTTTAAACGCTTCTCACGTCCAAGTTCAGCCCCAGCCGACCTCCCCTGCTGCTTAAAACACTGCCACTGAGAGAACAACACATAGATTGATAGAATATAAAAGAAGGTATTAGGAGAAAAGTCGGAGTAAGAAAGAAAATAAAAGACAGACGGGAAAGAAAGATCTGGCTACATGTCTTTTTTTCTTCTGATTTTTCTTCAGAATGTTCAGTTTGTGTCTGGAACACATTGATGTAATCGTACTCGTCAGTGGAATGACACGAGTCTGTGTTCTGAGTTCTGATCCGACCAGAGGAGAAATGACAGGCTCCAATGAGGTGGCGGAGAAAGTCTCCTGTTAAATCTGATTGGGCAAAAGGGTTTGTAGTAAACATGACATCACGGGGGTTGGTAACCTTCCCTTCCGGGGGGCATGGGTCGCGCTAGATGGCCCTGAAGATGTCATGAGGTCAAAGGGCATGTGATGTTACTGTCCTCACTGGCCTATGAGAGATGGGAAGCCAGACAGAGAGTGTGTAAGAGAGAGGCGACTGCATTGCTTTTATATCAACCAACTTACAAAAGGGGAGAGAGATGAGCAGGGGTCTCTCCAACGTGAGGATGCAGTCTACCAATCCAATTCAAAAGGGGAGGATGTGACATGTCCCTCAGCCAATGGGGACAGGAGAGATAGAGTCTGTGGGAGTGTTAACCAGTCGTTGGATCCTTACAGGAGCAGGCCGGTCTCTCCGCTACCAACGAGGTGTGTTCAGTCAGAGCCAGAGGGAGGGAGACGAGCGTGTGTGTGTGTGTGTAAACATGACATCTTTACTCACAGGTTGGAGACTTGTCTTATCCATTGTTCTGACTGGGGGAAGAGAGGAGGACCGATGTTGACATCACAAAGCTCAGTTCTGACCGGAGGAAGAGTTCTGGAGCTGCCATCGCCGCGGACGACGTGGCGTCGCCCTCACTCTCGGTGTCATGGGACCCCTCCAGTCGGATGTAGGTGACCCTGGTGTGGCACCTCACCGTGGCCCTCACCAGAACACGCACCAGGGACCGGGTTACTGTGGTTCTGCTTTCACCCACAGCGGAGACAGCCATGGTACAATCATCCCTAGAAGTTCCCGTAGCGATGGTCGCTAGCTGATGGTCATTTTTGGTCGCCATAACAGCAGCCTCAGTTGCTGTGACATCCCCCGTTGCCAAGGCACCGCCATTGGTAACAGTTGCCATGGTGTCAGTGGTTTCAGCGGCAGCGGTGACGGCTCGCGTGTCTCCCTCTCTCGTCTCCCCCTGTCATACCTCGCTCTCCAGGCTGGAGAAATGGGCGGAGCCTCGTCGGGAGCACAGGCTCTTGGCCTTGAGTGGCAGGTGGGGGGAGTAGAAGCGTCCGGGCTGGGGCACTGACCGTAGTCTCTGGTACAGGAGCTTAGCACTGGCTGAGGCCTGGGCCTGTCCCGAACCCCCTGGGGGGGAGACAGAGGACGAGGAGGGAGGAGGAGGGATGGGCACCGGCAGGGAGGAGGATGAGGAAGGGGCACTGGGTAGGGGTTGAGGGGGTGAGAGGGAGGGCTGAGGGGGGTGGTCTACTAACCCTCCTGAATGCTGTGTGCTGAGGCTGAGGCTGGCCTGGCTGCCTGACTTGGCCTGGCCCTGGTCTGGTTTGGGAGGGGGTTTGGGCCGTGAGCCCCCGCTGAAGCTGTGGCAGTGGGGTAGCAGCTCCTCCTGGCTGTGCGACAGGGCTGTGCTTCCTCTCTTCCCGTGGCCGTGTGACCGCCCGTGGGGGTGCGGGTGCACATGGGGGTGGGGGTACTGGCTACAGGACACCCCAGAACCCTGGTCTCTGTCTCGTGCGCGCCCCTTTCCCTTCCCCCCGCCTCCCCTTTTCCACTTCTTCTCTCCCTTCACGGGGAGTTTGTCCACAGACCAGTACCGTCGGGGGGGCCGGAGGTTTACCGGAGGAGGGGGCCACTGGGACCCCAGACCTCCACTCCCTCCCCCTGACCCCCACCCTAATCCTGGCCCTGAACCCCAAGAATCTCCCCCCGGCCCACCCCACCCCTCCACTCGCCCTAGTATAGAGTCGTCTCTACTGTTGATGCTGCCCCCTTTCTCTCTGGAGGGGTATGTGCCGAAAAACCAGCTCCCTCCCCCTATCCCCCCTATCCCACTACTCCCTGGTCCTCCAGCCCTCCCACTCCCCTCCCTCCCCTCCCAGTACCTTTCGAATCGCCCAAACTCCCCTGACGAGCACTCATCAGAGTAACTCTCCTCTGCTCTCGCCCTGTCTCTTTCTGACTCTGACACAGCACCTCTCCCACCCGCCCTCCTCACCCTCTCCTCCACCCGTTCCCTCGCTCTGTCTCTCTGCCTCTCCTCCTCCTCATCTTCCTCATCATCATCCTCAGAGTCCCACTCATGGAAGGAGAGCCCATCCTGGGTGTTAGCCCTGCCTTTCTCATAGTGCATCAACAGAGGCCTCTTCTCTCCTCCTCTCCCTCCCTCCCCTCTCTCCACCCCTCCACTCCTCCGCCTCTTGGAGGATGGGATGAGCGGAGGGAGGGAGGAGGGGGGATTTCCAGAGTTAGGGTCCCCTCCTCCCCCGTTTCCTCCGCTCACCCAGAACTTGACCGAGGCGGGGAGTTTGGGGTAGCGCTTACTAGGGGGTGGATGTCTGGAGTGGGGGCGGGATGATCTGGGCCTCCTGCTCCTGCTGCTATCCTCCTCTCTATTATCTGCCTCTTCCTCTTCTCCCTCCCTCCTCCCTCGCTCCCTCTCTCCTGCCCATGCTGAATCTCTCCCTTTCTCCCCAAACGTACTACGATACTGGGTTGGAAAGGAAGAGTAGTTTGGCATCCCTCCTTCTCTCCCTCCATCCCCCTCTCCCTCCCTATCTGCCTCCACATCCCCCTCTTCTGGCTCGGAACGTCCAGTCGATTTCTTCCTCTTCTTCGTCTTAAGCGCCTTCTTCTTTCGCTTCTTTTTCACCTTCCGTCTCTTCCTCTCTTTGTCTCTCTCTCGTTCCCTCTCCTCCCTCTTTTTCCTCTTCTTCTTCTTTTTCTTCTTCTCCTTATCTTTCCTCCTCTTCTTCTCTCGTTTCCTCTCGTCGTCTCCTCCTCCTCCGCTGCGATCCCTCTCTCTCTCACCCCAGCCCGCCCACCACTCCTGTAACTGGGCCAACTGGCTACCTCCTCTCTCCCTCTCTCTCTCCATGTCTCTCTCCCCTCGGGGAGGGTGTGGTTTTCGGGGTGGTATGGGTGGTGGCTGGCGCCCGTGACTGAGGGAGCGAGAGGAGATAATGGAACGCTGTCTGTCCCTCCCCCTCCCCAGGAGAAGACTGGACTCCTCTGTCAGCTCCTCATCCTCATCATCCTCCTCTGCGTCCAAACCTTCCCGCGTGCTCTGAGAGGTCAAGGAGGAGGAGGAGGAAGGAGAGGAGGAGCGAGAGGAGGAGGTAGAGGAGGAGGTGGACGATGTGTTAGAGGAAGAGGAAGACGTTGAGGTGGTGTAGGGGAGTGAGGCGGAGGGAGAGGGGGGAGTGTAGGTGGGGGACAAGGGCACGGGTACGGGGAGCGGGAGAGGAGGAGAGACGGGGCGTCCCCTCCTCCCTCCACCATCCCTTGCTCCATCCCTTCCTCCTCCCCTCTGCCCCAGGGGTAGGATGTTCTCATACAGAGGCCCGCCTGGCTCTTTGGGCTTCTTGGGCCGGCGCTTCCTCCAAAAGGATGAGGGGAGAGGGGGGGAGGGGTGTGGCAGCGGGGGGTTAGGGGGCAGAGGGACTGGGGTCACGCCCACGGCTTGGCTTTTAGGAGGCAGCCGAGGCGTCCCCAAAGGTTTGACCCCTCCCTTCCCCTGACCCCCAGCGCCACCACCTCCCACCACCCTCTTCCCCACCCCATGGTCAGGGCCCTTCTCCGAGTAGAATGCCACAGTGGCGGGAGGGGGCTGGGGGTGGCCCCTGGGGGCTGTTTTGGGGGTCTGGGACCCTGCCGGCTGGTCCATACAGGGCCCCAGACCCTCAGGGTCGATGGGTCCATAGTAGCGTTTATATCCATCCAGTCCCCCACCACCACCACCACCACCAACCCCCACTCCTCCAGCTGTCGTTCCCCAGGTAGGAGCCACTTTCTGGGGGAAGGGCCCCATGTCTGCGACGGCCCCGCGGACCGCCATGGGGTTGGTGGCGGTCCCGGTCTTGGGCAGCCTCCAGCGGTCCACCACGGCCAGTCTGCGGTCGGGCCGGGGGAGGAATGTGGAGCAGGGCAGGGGCGCCCCCAGCATGGGCGTGTTGGAGGGCCCCAGCGCCGTCCCAGAATGCACTACGGTGGGAGGGGAGCCAGGGAGTTGTGTTTTGTAGACGGGCTGTGGCTGTTGCTGCTGTTGCTGCTGCGCCATGGTCAGGGCCGGGTTGGTTGACGACCCACTGACCAAGTGTGGCTGGGGCGGGACTGTTACCATGGCGCCATGATGGTGGGGGAGCATAGCCATGGAGGATTTGGCCCCGCCCGGCGTGGTTTCATCCTCAAAGCTGCAGCAACTGTACATGCCCTGGTAGAGAGGGAGAGATAGAGAACAAGTGGGGAATGGTAATGAACATTCAATAAATTATTAATAGAATCAAATCAAACATGCCCTATGTGACTGAGGGACGAGCGGTTATCAGTCAAGCTCTGTATGCATAATATATATTAGTATGTGCTGTTTCTATTGTTTCAAGGTCATTGTCAATGTTACCATACTTCCTGAGTGTTAGAGGAATTGAATTCCAATTAATCCTGTGAATTGACTGAGTGGAAATGGAATTGACCTCAACATACTCATCACAAACACACACACATCACACACGCACGGACACACGCACACGCAGGCAAACACACACAAACACACCAACACACACACATAAGATACCTCTACACCCCCCCTCCACACACCATTTCCCACCACACACCATTTCCCACCACACAAACTCACCCTACTGATGGCCAGTAGGAAGTCCAGCCTGCCGGAGCTGGTAGCCATGCAGTGTCTGAGCCTCCAGTAGACCAGGTGCTCCCAGGCAAACACCAGCAGACTGAGCCCCATGGCCACCAGCAGCATGTAGAAGACACCCGCCATGTTGTCTATGTCCAGCTTACTGCTCATCACCTCGATCTTGTCATTGTGACAGATACCTGACAGCCACAGACGCTCCAGCATCTCAATCTCATCTGGGGAGGGGGAGAGGGGAGTGAAACAGGGAGAAGGGGAACAGGGGTAGATGGGGAGAGAGATGGGGGATAGGGAGAGGGCAAGAGAGGGGTGAAGAGAGGGTGCAAAAGGAGGTGAAGGGGGAGGCAGGCAGAAAGGGGTCCGTGCAAAGAGGAGAATTGGGGAGGAAAAGGGGAAAGGAAGGCGAAGGAGGAGGAGTTAGGGTTAGGGAGTAGGGAGAGATTGGAGGAGGAGTAGAGAGGAGGACAGGAGTGCAGGGTTAGGGAGTAGGTAGAGGTTGGAGGAGGAGTAGAGAGGAGGACAGGAGTGGAGGGTTAGGGAGTAGGGAGAGGTTGGAGGAGGAGTAGAGAGGAGGACAGGAGTGCAGGGTTAGGGAGTAGGGAGAGGTTGGAGGAGGAGTAGAGAGGAGGACAGGAGTGGAGGGTTAGGGAGTAGGGAGAGGTTGGAGGAGGAGTAGAGAGGAGGACAGGAGTGGAGGGTTAGGGAGTAGGGAGAGGTTGGAGGAGGAGTAGAGAGGAGGACAGGAGTGGAGGGTTAGGGAGTAGGGAGAGGTTGGAGGAGGAGTAGAGAGGAGGACAGGAGTAGAGGGTTAGGGAGTAGGGAGAGGTTGGAGGAGGAGTAGAGAGGAGGACAGGAGTGGAGGGTTAGGGAGTAGGGAGAGGTTGGAGGAGGAGTAGAGAGGAGGACAGGAGTGGAGGGTTAGGGAGTAGGGAGAGGTTGGAGGAGGAGTAGGGAGGAGGACAGGAGTGGAGGGTTAGGGTTAGCTGTGTGTGTGTGTGTGTGTGTGTGTGTGTGTGTTTCATTAGCACTAAAGGGAGGTCCTCAGGCCCTCTGTTCGCTCATCGTTCAAGGTGACTCCTCAAGGTCAAAGGTCAACAATTGTAAAGGCCTGTTTTTGTCAAGCTTCAACAGTACGGCAAAATGAGAGGAGGAGAAGGAGGAGAAGGAGGAGGAGAGAGAGTTAAAGAAAGAGAGAGAAAGAAAAAGTAGAGAGACGGGAGTAGAAGAGGATGGGCTGAACAATGAAAAAGCCTCAACAACCCTAATCTAGACATTATAACCCTGGAACAGAGAGCAAATAAAGAGGAGAGAGAAAGATAAAGGGAAGGAAGAAGAGAAGAGGGAGAGAGTGGATAAAGAGAGGGAAATAGGAGAGGTAGAGTTATATATAGTGGGAGAGAGGGAAAGAGGAGAGGAATTCTTTCTCAGTCAACGACCAGTGTGCCAGGGGAAATGAGAGGAGCGAGGGAACGAGGGAGGCAGAGACGGAGGACGAGAGGCAGGGATTGTGTCATTATGACAAACAGCAGGAACACTCTTCAGTTTGAAGAGGATGAGAGGAGAGAAAAAGGGGTAAATGTGACACATTAGAGAGAAGCGAAAGAGAAGGATAACAGATAGGGAGAAGGAGAGACAGAAGGATAACAGATAGGGAGAAGGAGAGACAGAAGAATAACAGATAGTGAGAAGGAGAGACAGAAGAAGAGAGAGGGGAGAGCTTGAACATTACAATCATTTAATTGTGCTGGAACTATGATCAGAATCTCTATCATGGTGGTAGGCTCAGGTGGGTTAGGGGATCTCATCTGCTAACCTACAAGGGATCCAACATGTCCGTCTTTCTCATTTATGAAAACTAGCCTACCCACAAGCACAGGGGGCCCTACGCCCACTCTGATTGGCTGTTAGGGAGTTTGCTTGTATAACCATAGTGATGGACAGACAGATAGCAGATGTATGATTCATTGAGAGACTAAAAAAGCATTTAGCAGAGAGGAACGCAATGAGACAACTATCATAACAACCACTACTACTACTGCTCTACTATCATAACAACCACTACTACTACTGCTCTACTATCATAACAACCACTACTACTACTGCTCTACTATCATAACAACCACCACTACTACTGCTCTACTATCATAACAACCACCACTACTACTGCTCTACTATCATAACAACCACCACTATTAGTGTTCTACTATCATAACAATCACTACTACTACTGCTCTACTATCATAACAACCACTACTACTACTGTTCTACTATCATAACAACCACCACTACTACTGCTCTACTATCATAACAACCACTACTACTACTGCTCTACTATCATAACAACCACTACTACTACTGCTCTACTATCATAACAACCACTACTACTACTGCTCTACTATCATAACAACCACTACTACTACTGTTCTACTATCATAACAACCACCACTACTACTGCTCTACTATCATAACAACCACTACTACTACTGCTCTACTATCATAACCACCACTACTACTGCTCTACTATCATAACAACCACTACTACTACTGTTCTACTATCATAACAACCACCACTACTACTGCTCTACTATCATAACAACCACCCTTACTGCTCTACTATCATAACAACCACCACTACTACTGTTCTACTATCATAACAACCACCACTACTACTGCTCTACTATCATAACAACCACCACTACTACTGCTCTACTATCATAACAACCACCACTACTACTGCTCTACTATCATAACAACCACTAATACTACTGCTCTACTATCATAACAACCACTAATACTACTGCTCTACTATCATAACAACCACCACTACTACTGCTCTACTATCATAACAACCACCCTTACTGTTCTACTATCATAACAACCACTACTACCGCTCTACTACCATCCATCCAACCACCACTACTACTGCTCTACTATCATAACAACCACCACTACTACTGTTCTACTATCATAACAACCACCATTACCGCTCTACTATAATAACAAACAGTACTGCTCTACTATCATAAAAACACCACTACTACTACTCTACTATCATAACAACCACTACTACTACTGCTCTACTATCATAAAAAACACCACTACTACTGCTCTACTATCACAACAACCACTACTACTACTGCTATACTATCATAACAATCACTACTACTGCTCTACTGTCATACAACAACCACTACTACTACTGTTCTACTATCATAACAACGACTACTACTACTGCTCTACTATCATAACAAACATCAGTACTACTGATCTACTATCATAACAACCACCCTTACTGCTCTACTATCATAACAACCACTACTACTACTGTTCTACTATCATAACAACCACTACTACTACTGTTCTACTATCATAACAACGACTACTACTACTGCTCTACTATCATAACAAACATCAGTACTACTGATCTACTATCATAACAACCACCCTTACTGCTCTACTATCATAACAACCACTACTACTACTGTTCTACTATCATAACAACCACTACTACTACTGCTCTACTATCATAACAACCACTACTACTACTGCTCTACTATCATAACAACCACCACTACTACTGCTCTACTATCACAACAACCACTACTACTACTGCTCTACTATCATAACAACCACTACTACTACTGTTCTACTATCATAACAACCACTACTACTACTGTTCTACTATCATAACAACCACCACTACTACTGCTCTACTATCACAACAACCACTACTACTACTGCTCTACTATCATAACAACCACTACTACTACTGTTCTACTATCATAACAACCACTACTACTACTGTTCTACTATCATAACAACCACTACTACTGCTGCTCTACTATCACAACAACCACTACTACTACTGCTATACTATCATAACAATCACTACTACTGCTCTACTGTCATACAACAACCACTACTACTACTGCTCTACTATCATAACAACCACTACTACTACTACTCTACTATCATAACAACCACCACTACTGCTGTTCTACTATCATAACAACCACTACTACTACTGTTATACTATCATAACAACCACCACTACTACTGCTCTACTATCATAACAACCGGGTGGTGCAGTGGTCTAAGGCTGTGCCACTAGAGATCCTGGTTCGAATCCAGGCTCTGTCGTGGCCGCGACCGGGAGACCCATGGGGCGGCGCACAATTGGCCCAGCGTCGTCCAGGGTATGGGAGGGAATGGCCGGCAGGGATGTAGCTCAGTTGGTAGAGCATGGTGTTTGCAATGCCAGGGTTGCGGGTTCGATTCCCACGGGGGGCCAGTATGAAAAAATAAAAAAATAATAATGTATGCACTCACTAACTGTAAGTCGCTCTGGATAAGAGAGGAAGTCTGTTAGGTGGCGTCCTGGGATTGGTGTATGGGAAAACACCCATATTATGTTACATAGGGCATAGGATATAAATACCATGGTTGAAACAAAGGACGGGTAGTAACAACATATCAGAGATTGGGCCGGTTGTTCTCCAGATGTCTGCAGAAGTCTGTAAATTGGCGCTGAAATCTTCAATGTAAATAAACTATTATAATCGAGGACAGTGTCAGCGAACTCCTTGTTCTCACAGCATAATTAGCATCATTATTTAGGTACCACAGAATGGCGACGAGGAACTTTGGGACGCATTCCATTCATGAGCTACGAAGTGACTCCCGCTCAAGACGCCGGCACATAAGGTGAGATTTCTCACAATTTTGTGCGCTGGTCGGTTCGTTTGCTTATGTGGGTGTGTGCGCTGGGGAGATGTACCGTTTGAAAGACTTATGTGTGCACTTTGCTGTTATTTGCTGTGGGATAAGAGTCCGTTCTAAATTTCTAAATTTGTTTGCGCTGGTAACAACGCAAACAGGGGGGAGTGTCTATAGGTATTGATAATACTGGACACAGGGATATTTGGAAAATTTAAAAATAATAGAATGAAGGAATAAGGCCAGGAACTAAGGAGAAAATGTATACAAATTAGGACATCGTTGATCTATGGTAAGCTCTCAAACGAGGCGATCATTAGGATGGGCCGAAAATCCTGAAAACTCACTAGGTTGATTTTTGAGGTCAGTTCCGGGGACTGGTGTTTGTGGTAGATACATTCGGTTGCAAGTTACCCCTCGACTTATAGTTGACGAGGTATATGTTCGATGTAACCTCTCATTGGATATCCGCAAACTCGAGGTAGCATAAATTTAGGAAGGAATAATGAAAAATAAGGAACGACGGTAGCATGCTTTAGAGGTCCGTAGGAACGGATACAAGCCTCTTGAATTGTGTGTGTGTGTGTGTGGAAGAGAGCATGAGTGTGTGTGGTAAGAAAAAAATAAAAAATAAAAAATAAAGACATCTCTGTTGTGTTTAAACTGTGTGTCGACTCATGTTAGGATAAGATTTATGTTAGAGATATATACATATATATGTTTTGGTTGAGAACAGGGGTTTTTGTTTTTTGTAAGGAAATATGTAAGTTAAGGTTAAAATCTTATGAGTCTCCGTTGGTGAGAACGTTAATAATTGTTAAACTATATATGAGCCCCCTGGAAGGACGTTAAGGTTAAAATATTATGAGTCTCTATAAAAAGAGAACGTTTAATAACGGTTAGAAGATCATGAGCCTACAGGGAGGAGTTTAAAGAGTGTAGAGAGATGTTTTGTAATGGATAAGAAAATAACTATAAATCTGCAGATTAGGATAAGTGAAGTTAAGAAACTTCAAAGTAGGATTTGTGTTCTATGTTTTGTGTTGGTTTGTGAGTTCTGTTAAGTGTTACTGTTTGTCTGTGTTGGGGAAATAACGGAGGGACAGCTGGTCTGTCTACTTTCTGTTGTTTAGCTTGGAGAGAGCTGCTTGGGAGCTCCTTTCACTCTGAAATTGCACTGGTAAATGAACTGCGCATGTGTGGGATTTTATGAGTTTAGAGTTACGTAGAGCAAATATGCCACTCCCCTGCCTGCACTGAGCTGCTGTGACATGCAGACAGAGAAGAAGGGGGAGACTTACACACGAATAAAGTATTCTGTTTGTTAAATTGGCTTTTTTTAAAAAAAATATTTTTAATTTTTTTTTTTTGGGGGGGGGGAGGTGGATCAGCTTAATATTGCAGATAGATTGTATCTTCTATCAATGTAATTGTCTGCATCACTTCCAATCCCCCATGTTTTTTATATATATACTCCCCTTTATTACTTTTCAACCCCGCCATCCTTCTCCCTACTTGGAGTAAATTAGTGAACAACAATGCCCAGGCCTCTACTTCTGATCTATACTTACTATCTACACCTTATGGACAGAGTTAATTTTACAATAATTCTATTATATATATATAATTATTTATTTATTTTTGCTCCTGAACTTCTTCTACTCTCAACCTCTCCGATCATTTTCATGATGTCCATCCGGTTTGCTTCTATATGCCATATCTTTCTAACTGTGCTCTTCCCCAAAAGCTCCCAAAATACAACCCATATACTTATTATGGACACAGTATGCTTACATTATTAGCTATCTTTGTTATTATTTGTTGTTATTTGTTATTAGTCCCATCCTTCAACTCTATTCAATACCTCCCATCTATCTCTTAACACCATCCATATAGGATTTCTATTTGCCATATATATTTCAACCGTACTGTGATGTTTTACAAAAGTTCTGAACCTTTCTATTCTCATTGCTTCTACAGATTGTGAATTAAAAATAAACATTTTTGCTAAAAGTATTATTATATTATTGATTGATTGACTATGACTTTTCAGATCACCCAGTAATGCTATCTGCAAGGTTAGCTCCAGGTAAATATTGCAATCCTTTAGCCAAAAACAAGCTACAAATGGACAGAACCAAAACAAATGATCTAATGATTCTGTCTCTTCACAGCAAAATCTGCAGAGCTGGGAAGATTGTATCCCCCATATAAATAACATTCTATTGGTAGCAAGAATTTTATATAATCATTTAAATTGAAAGATTAAAATTTTTGAATCCGGTGTCGTTTTGCGTGTCAGTTCATAAACACTATGCCATGGGATCGGTACGTCAAAGATCTCTTCCCAACTATTTTGCAATCTATATGGGATGGCTGTCAATCCTTTGGTCCTTAAGTGAAACTGATATACTTTTTTATTTATCACAGTTTTCCTTAACCAATTATGTTCTTTAATGCAAGGCCGACAGACAAGTTCCTTACTTTCTCCCCCTTCCACTTTCCTCTTCCACTTTTGCGGTAAGGCTGCAATTATTTGGTTGTAATTTTGGGTAGAGCAGACATTTCCATATGTTTTTGTTAGCTGCATGTGCGACATAACTCCACCAGTCCTACCGATGATATCATTTACGAAGATTATACCTTTTTTAAACATTCTGTCAAAAAATAAAGGTTTTTTGTCAATTAGTATATTTGAATTTAACCACAATATTTGTTGCATTATTTGTTCTGTTGTTTCTGGAGGATTAAATTGAAATTGCAACCAACTTTCTATGGCTTGTTTTAGAAATAGTGATATTTGGGAGAGGATTTCCTTTTCAAATAACTGCAAATGAGTTGTTGTAATCTGAATAAAGGGAAAAAGGCCTTTCTTGAACATTGGTTGAGACAATCTTACTAATTTGCTTGAGAACCAGTTCGGGTTTAAGTATAACTTTTGTATGACTGAAGCTTTTAGTGATAGGTCTAATGCTTTAATATTTAATAATTTCTGTCCTCCGAATTCATATTCATTATATAAATATTCCCTTTTAATTTTGTCTGGCTTGCCGTTCCAAATAAAATTGAATATTTTTTTCTCATATAATTGAAAAAACTGTTCGCTAGGCGTAGGCAAGACCATAAGCAAATAGGTAAACTGGGATAATACTAAAGAGTTAATCAGGGTGATTTTTCCACAAATTGACAGGTATTTTCCTTTCCATGGTAGTAAGATCTTATCTATTTTTGCTAACTTTCTATTAAAATGTATTGAAGTGAGATCATTTATTTCCTTTGGGATATGTATTCCGAGTATATCCACATCACCATCAGACCATTTTATTGGTAAACTACATGGTACTGTAAAATTTTTATTTTTTAGTGATCCAATACATAATATAGTACATTTGTCATAATTTGGTTGTAATCCAGAGAGGTTAGAAAATGTATCTAGATCCTCTATGAGGCTGTGGAGGGATTCTAGTTGTGGATTTAAAAGAAAACATGAATCATCAGCGTACAATGACACCTTTGTTTTTAAGCCCTGTATTTCTAATCCTCTGATATTATTATTGGATCTGATTTTAATAGCTAACATCTCGATGGCCACAATAAATAGATATGCCGATAGTGGACAACCTTGTTTCACTCCTCTTGACAGTTTAAAACTTTCTGAGAAATAGCCATTATTTACTATTTTACACCTAGGGTTACTATACATGATTTTGACCCATTTTATAAGAGATTCTCCTAAATTGAAATGTTCCAGGCATTTATATATAAACCCCAGTCGAACTTTATCAAATGCCTTTTCGAAGTCTGCTATGAATGATCCCATATTTTCCATAGTGTTCTATTGTTTCCAATACTAGCCTTATTATCTCCAATGTATCTTCCATTTAAAAAACCTGTCTGATTAGAATGAATAATATCCGACAATACCTTTTTAATTCTATGCGCTATACATTTTGCTAGGATTTTTGCATCACAACACTGAAGTGTAAGGGGCCTCCAATTTTGTAAATGGACTGGATCTTTATATTTTCCACTTGTATCCTGTTTCAGTAATAATGAGATCAGACCTTCTTCTTGAGTGTCAGATAATCTACCATTTACATAGGAGTGGTTAAAACATGCTAATAACGGTCCTCTTAGTATATCAAAAAAGGTTTGGTATACCTCGACTGGTATGCCATCCAACCCTGGAGTTTTCCCAGACTTAAAGTCTTTAATTGCATCCAGATGTTCCTCCTCTGTAATTTCACCTTCACATGAGTCTTTCTGTGTGGCTGTTAATTTGACATTATCAATAGAAAAAACATCTCTACAATTAGCTTCAGTTAGAGGAGATGGAGGCGACGGAAAATAAAACATATGCTTAAAGTACTTTGTTTCTTCCTTCAAAATATCATTTGGTGAATTATGGGTGACTCCGTCAATTGTAACCAGTTTCATTAAGTTCTTTTTGGTAGCATTCCTATGTTGAAGATTAAAGAAGAATTTTGTGCATTTTTCCCCATATTTCATCCAGTTTGCTTTATTTTTATAATATATTACACTTGATCTTTCTTGAATAAGTTTCTCCATTTCTTTTTGTTTTTCCTCTAATTTATTCTGAGCCTCTATGTTACAGTTTTTATTGCCATCTATCTGTTCTGTTAGACTTTCTATTTCCTTTCTTAGTATAAACTCTTTTGACCTAAATTGCTTTTGTTTTCGAGATGAGTACTGAATTGCATGGCCTCTAAAGGCACATTTAAAGGTGTCCCATACAATAAGGGGATTCGCTGTACCTATGTTATGTTGGAAAAAGTCAGTTATAAATTCCATCCAATAGGCTTTGATTAAATTTCCAATATCCTCGCCCACGTGGAAATTCAGTAAGAGTAATGTATATGCCTTTTATATGATGGTCCGACCGCATTCTGTCCCCTATCAACACTTTTTTTTACTTTTGGTGCCAACGAGAATGAGATAAGAAAGAAGTCAAGACGACTAGCTTGATTCAGTCTCCACCATGTATATCTCACTAGATCAGTATATTTAAGCCTCCATATATCTACTAATTCTAATGTATCCATGACATTCACCATTTCCTTAAGAGCATGTGGGTGATTGTTTGTGGTGTGATTTCCTTTACGGTCCATTGAGCTATTTAAAACAGTATTATAATCCCCCACCATAACAATATTGTCTTGAATTGCTTACAGGCTTGATAATTTATTATATATATTGTCAAAGAATTGTGGATCATCATTATTTGGTCCGTAAAGGTTAATGAGCCATATCTGTTTATGGTCCAATAACATATTTAAAATAATCCATCTACCTTGCGTATCTATTTTGACAATTTGCACATTCGGATCGAAATTACTATTAATTAATATCATCACCCCTTTTGAATTTCTTTGCCCATGGGAGAAGTATATTCCCCCCCCCCCATTCTTTTTTCCACGCTACTTCATCTCGAATCGTTGAATGAGTTTCCTGTATACAATAGGTATTATATTCCTTCTCTTTGAGCCATGTAAATATTGTTCTTCTTTTGTTATTATCAGCTAAGCCATTACAATTATAACTGGCTATACTTATTTCACCATACACCATAATGAGATACAAGTTTCAAGTCTATTTATCATTATATATGTATGTAAATTTACCAATAAAAAATACCGTAATGATTGAGTGTCCATATAGCTGTACCGTGATATTTGCATTGCTACGGAGTAACCCTTCAATTGTTCTCCACTAATTCCCCAGCTAAAGCCCCTCCCCATCCCAAGTTGAGCCGTCATCCCAGTGATCAGCATCCCACCCACGTCCCTCCGGATCCCTAAGGCCCCGAGAGGCCAGGACCCATCCATCGAAAACAGCACACAGTGCCACCCACAAAACAGAAGCAGATTAACCGCCAAAAGCATTTCCAATGCTTTCACCTCTATATATATATATACAGTGGGGAAAAAAAGTATTTAGTCAGCCACCAATTGTGCAAGTTCTCCCACTTAAAAAGATGAGAGAGGCCTGTAATTTTCATCATAGGTACACGTCAACTATGACAGACAAAATGAGAAAAAAAAATCCAGAAAATCACATTGTAGGATTTTTAATGAATTTATTTGCAAATTATGGTGGAAAATAAGTATTTGGTCAATAACAAAAGTTTCTCAATACTTTGTTATATACCCTTTGTTGGCAATGACACAGGTCAAACGTTTTCTGTAAGTCTTCACAAGGTTTTCACACACTGTTGCTGGTATTTTGGCCCATTCCTCCATGCAGATCTCCTCTAGAGCAGTGATGTTTTGGGGCTGTCGCTGGGCAACACGGACTTTCAACTCCCTCCAAAGATTTTCTATGGGGTTGAGATCTGGAGACTGGCTAAGCCACTCCAGGACCTTGAAATGCTTCTTACGAAGCCACTCCTTCGTTGCCTGTGCGGTGTGTTTGGGATCATTGTCATGCTGAAAGACCCAGCCACGTTTCATCTTCAATGCCCTTGCTGATGGAAGGAGGTTTTCACTCAAAATCTCACGATACATGGCCCCATTCATTCTTTCCTTTACACGGATCAGTCGTCCTGGTCCCTTTGCAGAAAAACAGCCCCAAAGCATGATGTTTCCACCCCCATGCTTCACAGTAGGTATGGTGTTCTTTGGATGCAACTCAGCATTCTTTGTCCTCCAAACACGACGAGTTGAGTCTTTACCAAAAAGTTCTATTTTGGTTTCATCTGACCATATGACATTCTCCCAATCCTCTTCTGGATCATCCAAATGCACTCTAGCAAACTTCAGACGGGCCTGGACATGAACTGGCTTAAGCAGGGGGACACGTCTGGCACTGCAGTATTTGAGTCCCTGGCGGCGTAGTGTGTTACTGATGGTAGGCTTTGTTACTTTGGTCCCAGCTCTCTGCAGGTCATTCACTAGGTCCCCCCGTGTGGTTCTGGGATTTTTGCTCACCGTTCTTGTGATCATTTTGACCCCACGGGGTGAGATCTTGCGTGGAGACCCAGATCAAGGGAGATTATCAGTGGTCTTGTATGTCTTCCATTTCCTAATAATTGCTCTCACAGTTGATTTCTTCAAACCAAGCTGCTTACCTATTGCAGATGCAGTCTTCCCAGCCTGGTGCAGGTCTACAATTTTGTTTCTGGTGTCCTTTGACAGCTCTTTGGTCTTGGCCATAGTGGAGTTTGGAGTGTGACTGTTTGAGGTTGTGGACAGGTGTCTTTTATACTGATAACAAGTTCAAACAGGTGCCATTAATACAGGTAACGAGTGGAGGACAGAGGAGCCTCATAAAGAAGAAGTTACAGGTCTGTGAGAGCCAGAAATCTTGCTTGTTTGTAGGTGACCAAATACTTATTTTCCACCATAATTTGCAAATAAATTCATTAAAAATCCTACAATGTGATTTTCTGGATTTATTTTTCTCAATTTGTCTGTCATAGTTGACGTGTACCTATGATGAAAATTACAGGCCTCTCTCATCTTTTTAAGTGGGAGAACTTGCACAATTGGTGGCTGACTAAATACTTTTTTCCCCCACTGTATATCTATTTTAAAAAAATTATGCATATCCTATTTTCCATCATTATCAATTAATATGCGTAATAATGTCGGCAGTTCACGCGTAGGATTCTAACATATAACCAGGATTGCCATTGTATTACATTTAATTCATTGACAAGCAATTATTATCCTAGCAAATAATTCCCGTGGTCCATCCCATCCCCCCCCCCCCCCTCCCCCCCAACATCCCCACCCCCCCACAACAGATGCCAGACAAGCACACACGCACATACTCACATACTCCAACACACTCAACCCCCCTCCTCCACAATCCACCATAAAATCAGATACTCAACGGCTGTTATATCCCAGAGCCCAACTCGAGAAATAACTTGATTTACGAGTGCACATACAGTTAAAGCTGATTGAGAAAGCATGCAGATTGAGCAGAAATTGATAACAATGTTAGATTGTTAAATTGGCTGTTGCTTAACAATGAAACTATTTGACTGAGATCTATTGAATTGATAAATGAGAGATATGTTGATTAAAAATAAATTAAATTAAATGTTATTGAGCTATTTATAATATTCCTGAGTTAAGCTGTTTGCTTATTTCTTAGCGCGAATGTGAACAAAGAGTATTGCATGGTTGAAATAACCCAGTGAGTGCATAAAATACTACATTCTTGTCTGTTCCTTTGTTCTTCTGTCATATGAGAGACGAGAAGGAGGAGACAGAGAGAGAGAGGAGGTGCTGACAAGTGCGTCACGTGACAGTGTGGGCTGCAACGGATCCAGTCAAATTAAGGCCAGTACTGTTCTGTTTACAAAACTTACCTTCCCATACAGGATATTTTGTGTGCCTAGCATATTTCATGTTGTGACAATTTGACAGGGACTTGGCAACAGACTGATCAATTGATGTAATTGAGAATTGCATATTGGAGTTTTTTGTGCATGAGTTGGTTTGATTAGAGTTGTGTTGGAAATCCAGCACTGACATTATTCTGTAAACTTAAGGTCATTGGGTGCTTATGAAGCAATTGGTTTGTGAGTGCTGTAGTGTTGCTGGATTACAGGTCTTTCTTTTTTGGATTGCTCTGAAGTTGACTACTTTCCTTTACTTTTCCTGATCGGATGTGGTAAGATTGCCACTAATTAATAATTTGGTAAAATTAATTAATTAATAAATAAATAAACAAATATTGATTGATTAATTAATTAATTAATAAAAAGGGGGGGAATCATAAACTACATAGTCTAAAATAATAAAATAATTCACAATAAAGAAATATAAAAGAGTTGTTACAATGGGGAAAAAGGACATCAAAACGATGAAAGTAATTACTCCTGTTGATGTAGTAGAAAATAATAATCCTCTAGTTAATGGTATTGCAAGGTTATCTGGAAAATTTAATAAACGTTGGCCTGACATTGAACAACCATGGCCAGTGGAAGGGACTCTTAACCCTGACGTCATCAACATAATGAAAGTCCTTGTGTCAATTTATAAGGCAGATCAAAAGAAGGGAAAAAAAAGGGAACAACGTAAAGAAAAGAGACAAAGAGAGCTGGGTGTTCTTAAGCTGTTTGAAAATGAAGGACAAAAACTGATGAAAGATACCAACGATAAAAGAAACAGAGGTATAGAGAAAATGGTAAAAGAGGTAAAGGTAACAGAAAAACTAATGGCAGAAGTCAATACACCTTTCTCACATACGGATTCAGCAAAAAGACCCCCACCTTACGAGGAAGAAGTAGAGTTTAAGGACGTCTATCCTCAGCTTCCAGTGATCATTCAGGAGGGTGATTATTGCATCAGAGATAAAGATGAACGAATAATAGAGAGAGGACAAGCAGAAACGACCGTAAAGATGAATCCAAACTCCAAAAGTAAGAAGAAAACAAGATGTCTGGAAACTAAGGGTGGAGTGAGGTTCAGGAGGATGGAACTTGAAGATGATGATGATGATGATCAGTGTGATTCAGAAGAGATCATGGGTGGATATGACCCTGTGATCAGACGGAAGTTGGCCAGAGCGGAAAGAAGGGGTGATGGATATTTGAAGGAGAAGGATACAAGATATTCGAGTTCTGATGAAAGTAAAGATGAAGACAGCGATAAAGATTTGGAGATTAAAGGTGCTTCATATTCAAGAGGATTTTATCCTACAATGATTAGCACAAAATAAATAGAAAGAGATATAGACCGATGTGTATCATGCCTGGATAAGGCGAATAATTTAGAAGAAGTAAGAGAACTGGAAGAACAACTCAAGAAGCTGAAGATACAGAAGAAAAAACTGCTGAGAAAAGGATCCCAAGAATTGGAGAAGAAGTATACATTGAGGCCAAGGAAAGAGAGCACAAGTAAGAAGATGATGCCAGTGATAATTCGAGGACAGAACCTAGAGTATAAGCCTTTGCAGAATACCGATATGTCAGATATATTTGAGAAGCTGCCTACTCTTCAAGATGGAGCATATCCTTGGATTTCAAAATTGGAAGAAATTACGGTGGGAACACAGTCTGCCATAGGAGACATTAAGATACTTTTGGCTAATCTCCTTGGGATTCCAGATATGGAAGAAATTTTTCAGAGAGCTGGACTTGATAGATATGTGGGGACTGCGGTGAATGACCCTGAATTGTTGGCTGCAAGTAGAAATCGGCTGTGGAGAGCACTGAAAGATACGTTTCCAACAAATGTGCATCCTGACAACATTCTGATTGACCCACTAGGACAACAAGAAAATCAGAGAGCCTATGTGTCAAGAGTTCATCAAGTGTGGAGAAATATTACCGGAAATGATCCAGATGTGAGTCAAATTGAGCAGTCAATTTTGAGAGCTAAACTGCAGATGGGACTGCCCTCACCAGTAAGGAGCAAACTGGCAGAGGTGGTTGGACTTGGAAGCATGACAAAAGGTGTCTATACAGATCATATAGCCCATCAAGTGGATCTGTACAGGAAAAAGGAACACAACCAGAAAGAACAGGACCAAGAAACTCTCAGAAAACCCAATCAAATACAACTGGTGGAGAATAAGAAGGAGAAGAAACAAGCTTTGGTTATGCAGAATCAGTGTGCACCAAATCAACAATCACTGCCACAGCTTCAACCGGACCAGTTCCAACGGCAATTGTACCAGCCACCAATAGCGGTACCAGTTGTTTCATATCCACAGCCAGTCGCTGGACAGACACAGAATTGGACAGGAAGAGGACGAGAAGACTTAGGAAGAGGAAGAGGAGGAAGATTTAAGCCATAGTTCCAGCAATCTTCAGAAGTGTGTTATAATTGTGGACAGGTTGGTCACTTTGCTGTGAGTGCAATGGGCCAGGAGGAAACATCAGAGGGAATTTCAGAGGAAGATACAGGGGCCAGTCAAGATCATCTGGAGGACCGGTGAACCCCTATAGGGGCCCGGAGCAAGGATTCTAGGGGTGCCCAGAAGATCCGAAAGGGGGGTGTCAGCTGGTAGCATCAGGACCGGAAAAAGATCCAACATTTGAGGTGAAAATAAACAACCGACCATTGGAAGTGATGGCGGATAGCGGAGCTGCTTTTACCTGTGTTCGGCCTGAAGATGCTACACATCTCCCTATGTCCAATCAACTAATTAGGACAGGGATTTGAGGGAGTGAAACAGTTGATTACTCTTACGGAACCAATTGAGCTCTGCTATAAAAATCAGAAAATTACAATACCCATACTGGTATCAGAACATACACCTATTGCATTGTTGGGAAGAGATGCATTGTGTAAGTTGAACTGTACAATAAAATGTACACCAGACGGCTGTCTGGTAGAAGTGCCAAAGGAAAACGTTTACCAATTGTTGATGATGACAGAGATGGATTCTTCTACAGTATTCTGGATTGGAAATCTCAGTGAAGATTTTTTGAAGCATGCTAAGATATGGGAGAAATCTATTGTGGCAAATATGCCAGATGCGAGGCTTCCGGAATATCAATTTCATTGTACGCTCAAGTATTTCAAGAATGCTGCCCAATCGAACTCAGAGGAATGGTTGAGTCATCAACCAAAGAAAGTTCAACTCAGCTCATGTTGAATAATTTTAGGACCACAAGGAGCAGCTATGAAGATAAATACAGACGATTATCTGGATAAAGAATTGGAGATTGAGAAGAGTGTGCCACATGTGACCTTGTTGGTTTCTGAAGGCTATGAGCAAAAGCTGTATGGATGACACATGAATCTATTTGCAGTGTGAAGATGGATTCAGACCCTATGAAAGAGGAGATGTTGCAACAAGTTCCAGAATGTTTGTGGTCTCAACGTAGTACCGATATTGGAATCATCCCAATTGAGGTGAAAGTTGAACTTCGACCAGGAGCCACACCTCCTTGGAAGAATCAGTATCCATTGAAAGATGCTACTGGTCTTTGGAGAAACCATGAGGGTTTGATAGTAGCGCCTCTAGACCTATTAGGTCTGATGATTTAGGAAGCTATGGGTTAGCTCATGTTGCAAGGGGGGAGGTTAGGAGAAAGATCACAAAGGAGTATGGTTTTTGGGAACCATATTTGCTTGAACAGGTTGACTATGTCATAGGCAGGTGGACAATCTGTCTGAAAAATAATGTTTACAGGGGTGTGACTGTTATTCTTGGTTACATTCCTACACCAAGAGGTGCATAGGATGTCCAACTAAGCGAAAAGATGCTCAATCGGTTGCCAAGTTCTTGTGTAAAGAAGTCATAAGCAGGTGGGGTCTTCCCGATCAAATATCCTCAAATTAGTGGGAGAGAGTTTTGTGGATAAATCAGTGAAATGGTTTTTGAAAAAGTTAGGAAAAAAGTCAGACTAAAAAAGTTAGGAAAACTAGGGTTGAAGTAACTCTAGGACAGTCAGCTCAGCTCCCATGTAAGTGCACGAGAGAGAACAGTGGTGAAGGGAAATTTAGAGTTCAGTGGGAAGATAGATATGGCAGGAGTTTAGATCTGTTAGGAGCAGTTGCATTGAGAAAGTATGCGTTGCTGAATGATAAGAGAAGAATGAAGATTGAGGGTGATTGCAGTCTCTATGTGTACAATTCCCAGCAGGAGGATCAAGGTGATTATAAATGTATTTTTTATAATCAACAGTTTGAAAGTGAGGGATTAGAGTTGGGACTGAGAGTTAATGTAGTGACACTAGTGGTGATAGATGGAAATATAAGTAAAGAGTTCAAAGCTTTAGGGAAAATAGATGAATCAACAACAATGACATCAACACTTCAGCCTATTACAACAACAGTGAGAAGCATTTCAACTCTTTCAACATTGACAGTTATTAAAGCTATAAATGTATCACATTTGATTATAATGGAGCCAATCGCTCCAACACCAATTTTAGAGGAAAAGACTGTCATTAGGGTTAGGATGGGTGGTACAGCTCATCTTCCTTGTAGATGTGAGACATGGAGTGGGGGTGGTGACTTATTTTGCGTAATGTTACATGGAAAGATCAGGGAGAATATATGTGTACTTATTTAGTGCAAGCGCTCAGCTGGTAGAGCACGGCGCTTGTAACGCCAAGGTAGTGGGTTCGATCCCCGGGACCACCCATACACAAAAAAATAAAATGTATGCACGCATGACTGTAAGTCGCTTTGGATAAAAGCGTCTGCTAAATGGCATATTATTATATTATATTATTAAAATTTGTTCCTGTTAAGAATTATTGGTTAAAAGGCTATGTAACTCGTAAGGTGACGCTTATGATGGAAGATTTAAAGTCTGTTGAAGCTTCCACAGTCACCAAAGGAGTTCAGGAGAAGTATATTACAGTAGCCACTCCAACAGTAAATAATACACAGAGGACATCTGTCACTTTCCCACTGGAAATAATTAAGAGTGTTAATACATCAACTAAAGCCACTATTTTAACAGTAACTTTGAAAGAGATTAATGTTACGACGGCAATAACAAATTTAGGAAATGTGACACAGACACCAACAACAACTTTTCTGAAACTAAAGGATGTAGTAAGAGTGACTCAGGAGTTTATGATACGGATGGAGAGTGCTGTGAATGGTAGTAAGGATAGTGTTGAAATAGGAGAGCAGATGGTAGTAGAGAATGATGTAGATTCATCTGAAATAGTGAAGAATACTATTATGGAGGTACAGGATGAGTTCTTTGATTTTGATGGAAGACAAGAAGATATATCTGATCAATACCGCTCGTTAGGGAAGAGAGAAACTAAATGGAAGGCATATGGATTTGATTCTTCTGTTTTGCAAATTAAAGATGGATGGGCAGGTAGGAATCTATGGTTCCAGCAGTTAACTCATTCTGTAAGATCAGTGAGGAATCTTGAGGGTCCACGTCTGTTGAGAATTCCAGCACCAGGCACATGGGGTTCAATCTTAGAGACGGTGGCTTAACCTCTATCATGTACGTGTCAATCTTATGCTTTATCATGGCTGTTGTATCAGCAACAACCATTAACAGATACAATAATGTCGTTGTCGAAGCATTTGTTTAGGCCTAGGTTTAAGTGTTCTTGGTTAAATGAATTACCCTATGTGAATTTGTTAGATCGGAAGGAAAATCAGTTAACAGCGATTCCTGAAGCATTGGAGGTGAAACCCGTGAGGTCTAAAAGCTGTTTTTGTTCAAATAAAACATATGATGGAAAGGGTATGTTTATGGGAATATCAGATTGTGATGATTATATGATGACTTTGGGTAAGCATGAATGTAAGGTTAGCAATGAGAAATATAATGTAACTTTTTATGTTCCAGTTAGTAAGAAGAGCAGGACTTTGATGGTGAAAGATCAGCTTTTGCCTGGTAATGTGACTATTGGGAAATTTAGAGATATTTGGTGGGTTTGTGGTGATAAAGCATTTATATATTCTTACCCTATGGATGGACAGGATGTTGTTACATGTCGATGTTGAAGCTTCCATATGAGGTTTTTACCATTAAAAGAGGGGAAGCACCGGACACAGATAAATCTGATTCTAGGTTTGGAAATAGGGTGAAAAGAGACATGGCGAAGTTTCATAGTCTGGAAGCCTACCATTGGAGGATAAGTCTAGGAGAGAAGTGGGGACTTGGACTTTTTCCATGGTATGGTGTAACATTTTTGGCAGATCACATTGATAGTATTACCTATACTTTGCAGGGTTTTGCAAATGAAACGATAAGAGGGTTTAACCTTCTGTCAAATACTCAAAGAAGTCACAGACTGACGCTGTTGAAACATGACATGGCTCTTGACTATATTTTAGTAAAACAAGGTGGCTTATGTTTGGCTATGAACTTGACGGGGGATGATTGTTATACTTTGATTCCCGATAGTTCCGATAATATCACTAGTGTTATAGATGCATTGAAGAATATAAGGGATGCGTTTGGTAGATCTGAAGGAGCTGGATGGTCAGCGAAGGCTTGGTTGCAAGATCAGTTAGGCCCAGTGGGAGCAGTGATAGTTCAGATTTTAGTAGCAGCTCTTATAGCACTGTGTGTGATGTTTTGCTTTTGTACTTTGTTATTGACTTTTGGGAAGGCTATGATATTGAGATGGGTTGGAGTTGTGATGCCTGGAGAAAACACTCAGATGCAGTTGTTAACTGTTACTGATCTAGATGGAGATGAACAAGTGGGACTGGATGGAGTATTAATGGATAGATATCCATTTTGAATATCCGATCATTTTTCACATGTTTTTACATATTATTGTGATAGTTAGTATTTTGTGATGAATCAAAGGGGGGAAATGGAATGTGATTCATTTTATATATCATTTTTATATTATTGTTGATATTGATGTTTTAATTTGCATGTGTTGTTTTGCAAAATATACTGGTTGGTGTTTTCTTTTCTTCCAGAAGCATATGGGGGAATGTGTAGAGGGGATTCAAATACTCAAACATGGACAATATGAATGGACTGGAGGAAGTGGAACAAGGAAGGTGTGGAAATGTTCAGATTCCATAATCGACGTTGCATTGAAAGTCGACACTGCTGAGGAGATGCAGTGTAGTGGACTACATTCCAGTGTCTGCAATGATATATAGACATATTTGCATGTGTAATACATAATTTGTGTCATATTCTTTCTGTATAAATTTTTTAAGAATGATATTTGCTGTGGTTGGGTACATGTGGGGATCTCAGATGTTTTTGTTTATTTCGTGGATGCTTAGGGATATTGGGTCTAGGCAGGGACAGAGAGAATCCACAGGAGGGTCCGATGGGTCGACCAGCCTGAATGTGGGCATTTTTTGATTGTATTTTGTTTTCTGAGGCTTTCATGTGTATTCAATTGTATTACATTTTTACATTTACGTCATTTAGCAGACGCTCTTATCCAGAGCGACTTACAAATAGGTGCATTCACCTTATAGCCAGTGGGATAACCACTTTACAATGTTTTTTTTTTTTTTTTTTTGGGGGGGGGGTTGGAGTAAAGGGGGGGGTGGGGGTAGAAGGATTACTTTATCCTATCCCAGGTATTCCTTAAAGAGGTGGGGTTTCAAATGTCTCCGGAAGGTGGTGAGTGACTCTGCTGTCCTGGCGTCGTGAGGGAGCTTGTTCCACCATTGGGGTGCCAGAGCAGCGAACAGTTTTGACTGGGCTGAGCGGGAACTATGCTTCCGCAGAGGTAGGGGAGCCTTGATAAAGATTTATGAATTGATCTGGAGTACTTAAGTGGTCGCCTGGGGCACTGCTCTACTATCATAACAACCACCCTTACTGTTCTACTATCATAACAGTGGTGGATGTTACTACTACTGATATACTATCATAACAACCACTACTACTAGTGTTCTACTATCATAACAACCACTACTACTACTGCTCTAGTATCATAACAACCACTACTACTACTGCTCTACTATCATAACAATCACCACTACTACTGCTCTACTATGATAACATCCACCACTACTACTGATCTACTATCATAACAACCACTACTACCGCTCTACTACCATCCATCCAACCACCACTACTACTGCTCTACTATCATAACAACGACTACTACTGTTCTACTATCATAACAACCGCCACTACTACTGCTCTACTATCACAACAACCACTACTACTGCTATACTATCATAACAATCACTACTACTGCTCTACTGTCATACAACAACCACTACTACTACTGTTCTACTATCATAACAACGACTACTACTACTGCTCTACTATCATAACAAACATCAGTACTACTGATCTACTATCATAACAACCACCCTTACTGCTCTACTATCATAACAACCACTACTACTACTGCTCTACTATCATAACAACCACTACTACTACTGCTCTACTATGATAACAACCAGCACTACTACTGCTCTACTATCATAACAACCACTACTACTACTACTCTACTATCATAACAACCACTACTACTACTGTTCTACTATCATAACAACCACTACTACTACTGTTCTACTATCATAACAACCACCACTACTACTGCTCTACTATCATAACAACCGAGTGGTGCAGTGGTCTAAGGCTGTGCCACTAGAGATCCTGGTTCGAATCCAGGCTCTGTCGTGGCCGCGACCGGGAGACCCATGGGGCGGCACACAATTGGCCCAGCGTCGTCCAGGGTATGGGAGGTAATGGCCGGCAGGGATGTAGCTCAGTTGGTAGAGCATGGCGTTTGCAACGCCAGAGTTGCGGGTTCGATTCCCACGGGGGGCCAGTATGAAAAAATAAAACAATTATAATGTATGCACTCACTAACTGTAAGTCGCTCTGGATAAGAGTGTCTGCTAAATGACTAAAATGAAAATGTAAAATTTACTACTACTGTTCTACTATCATAACAACCACTACTACTACAGTTCTACTATCGTAACAACCACCACTACTACTGCTCTACTATCATAACAACCACCCTTACTGTTCTACTATCATAACAACCAGTACTACTACTGATATACTATCATAACAACCACTACTACTACTGTTCTACTATCATAACAAACTATCATAACAACCACTACTACTACAGTTCTACTATCATAACAACCACTAACACTACTGCTCTACTATCATAACAACCACTACTGCTCTACTATCATAACAATCACTACTACTACTGATATACTATCATAACAATCACCACTACTACTGCTCTACTATCATAACAACCACTACTACTGTTCTACTATCATAACATCCACCACTACTACTGTTCTACTATCATAACAACCACTACAGTACTACTACTGTTCTACTATCATAACAACCACTACTACTGTTCTACTATCATAACAACCACTACTACTACTGTTCTACTATCATAACATCCACCACTACTACTGCTCTACTATCATAACAACCACCACTACTACTGCTCTACTATCATAACAACCTCCACTACTACTAGTGTTCTACTATCATAACAACCACCACTACTACTGCTCTACTATCATAACAACCACTACAGTACTACTACTGTTCTACTATCATAACAACCACTACTACTACTGCTCTACTATCATAACAACAACCACTACTACTGCTCTACTATCATAACAACCACCACTACTACTAGTGTTCTACTATCATAACAACCACTACTACTACTGCTCTACTATCATAACAACCACCACTACTACTGCTCTACTATCATAACAACCACTACTACTACTGCTCTACTATCATAACAACCACCACTACTACTGCTCTACTATCATAACAACCACCACTACTACTAGTGTTCTACTATCATAACAACCACCACTACTACTGCTCTACTATCATAACAACCACCACTACTACTGCTCTACTATCATAACAACCACTACTACTACTGCTCTACTATCATAACAACCACTACAGTACTACTACTGTTTTACTATCATAACAACCACCAGTGTTGCTACAGCAGTTACTACTACTACTACTACTACTGTCCAGGGTTATAGTGCCAAGTCTATTTTAATTGCATCACTTCGGGATATTAATTGAAATTCAAGCCATGGAGTTGAAAAGTCCTCATAGTATTGTCTGACTGAATTGAAATGGAACTGACCCTGCTATTCTAATGACCTCTCTACTACCTCCTATGTTGTCGTTGCTTAAATCATGCCGGCCCAGTCAGCTGTGATTTGACTAATGGGACTTCTGTTGAACATCATTAGCCATTTAGCCAGAGCCCACAGCTACAGCAACAGATGGACCAGGGCATATTGGAACGCAACAACAGACACAGGTACCTGTTTAAAGCTGCCTTCTCAAAGAGAAGACGAGAATCTTTAGAAAAATCACAGCTCCAATGCGCTTTCTGTGCCTTTTTTCCACTTGACTTTGAGTGTGTCTGTTCAGGCTTGACCTTCACCAATGACAAATTGATATGGTTAACTGCCATATTGAAACACAATGACACGGAATAGGAAAAGCTTTTCCCCCTTCCACAGGTAGACAGCAGACATAGTGGTACACACACACGTCCCTCCAAACAAAACCCATTTTCTAAGCTCTGTCTCATCCCTGGGGATTTCTCTCCACTTGACTCAGAGTGACTCTGCTCTCTCTCTCTCTCTCTCTCTCTCTCTCTCTCTCTCTCTCTCTCTCTATCTCTCTCTCTCTCTCTCTCTCTCTCTCCTTTTTCTCCCTCCTTCAGACCATAGCTGTAGACTGTTTATGTTTAGATGGCAGCCTTCTCTCTCCGCGCCTCCAGCCAGCTCCAACCAGCTCCAGCCTGACCTACTTGGCAGGTGAGGTCAGGTAGAGCTGGCGCTGTCACCACACAGATGGCATGTTCCAACGAGGCGGTTTTAGGGAAAACATGGGCAGTAGAGGCTAGGGGCAATTCTGTCAAACTGCCACCCGTGACATCATGCCAGACATGTCCACAGACGTGTGGGTACATGGTAGCTGCCTGGGCAGCAAAGTATATATAATCCCCTGTTTCTATCAAACCCTAGACAAAACAACCAACTGCTTCTCAAATCATATACAAACTACAGCTTATATCAAACATTTCACAAATACTGCTTGTATCAAATCCTATACAAACTACTGCTTATACCAAACCTTATACAAACTCATACTGCTTGTATCAAACCCTATGCAAACTACTGCTTATACATTTACGTCATTTAGCAGACGCTCACCAAACCTTATACAAACTACTACTGCTTGTAGGCAACACTCAAAAGGAGAAAGGAAACCTTTGTGCACTGCAGAGGTGCTGGTTGTGGAGAGATCAATAAGATCTCAAAGAGTCACACATTGTGCAATCATTATCCAGAAATTTTTTAGATAGATGCTATAGATCTCACATGAGGCCGTGTGTAACGACACAACTATTACAGTTCATCAAATCATCGGTCAGTATCTCTCCTTCTGAATGAAGTTATGACATGACATAACATAAACTGATATAAGAAGAATAATGGTATAGAACAGAGCGTCAGAATGGATGTTGAGAAGCGGCCCTTAAGGAAACGTGAATGTGAGAAACATCTCCTATCCTCTAGGAATTAATCCTCTTCTTTAGTAATCCCCACATACAGTATAATACCTTACTATTAGCAGATCCATCCTCACTTAACACTTCCTGTTCCTAGAGCCCTCCACCATACAGCACCATTGTTCAGCCTGAGGTACACAGAGGTAAGAGCAAGGGCATGCTCCACCAACAAATCAAATAAATAAAAGCAACAACAAATAAAACCTGTTAATGCAGGTCTGAACGCTCCGTTTCCCATGCATAGACTGTTTCCCACGTGGTCCCAGGATGTTATTTAATAGATCTTGGCACCAAATTGGCATTATCAGTGTGTAAGCAGCTAAAGCGCAGTGTGCCAGAGGCAGCTAAAGGGCTTTGTCCGCCACGCCATGAGCAAAGCCGATTTAAAAAATGAGTAAAGCCAAACAAGGAGCATCCGATTGAGACAATACAGTGTGTGTGTGTGTGTGTGTTTGTGTTTGTGTGCGTGTGTCTGTGTGAGGCAGCCTGTAAAAATGACAATTAAGCATTAGTGTTTTGACAGCCTCTGCTAAAAACAGCCTTTCTCTCTATTACAGGCTAAATCTCTCTTTCTCTCTAATCCCCTACATTGGAAATAGACAATGGACAAACATAGTGTTATAATAACACCCTATCAGAATTCAATTATTGAATTATCTGGCTCACTATGTCATCTCTATTTCTACTGAAATGTGTGTCTCTCCTATTCCTTTAGTTTTAGTCAGTCTGTCCGTTTCATCCATTATTTCTTGCAGTCCGTTTCTGTCCTTCCCTCTCTCTGTCTCTTTGTGTCTCTCTGTCTCGCTCTGTTCCTCAGCTTATCTGTAATGACTATAAAACTGTCGCAGTACAAGTTGTGATGATCCCTCCAAACAACACTGACACACACAAACTAAATCTTTCCTTTCATCAGATGGAAGAGAGCGAGAGAAAAAAGAGAGAGGAGGAAGAGAGGAAGGTATATCAAAAGAGATTCTCAAAAATAGTCTGAAGTGCTGCTCCTAATGCCTGAAAGCCATAGTACAACATCCCTCATTCTTCAGGCCTCATCCCCTGTTCAAGATCCCTCATTCCTCAGGCCTCATCCCCTGTTCAAGATCCCTCATTCCTATGCCCCCATCCCCAGTTCAAGATCCTTCATTCCTATGCCCCCATCCCCAGTTCAAGATCCCTCATTCCTATGGCCCCATCCCCTGTTCAAGATCCCTCATTCCTATGGCCCCATCCCCTGTTCAAGATCCCTCATTCCTATGGCCCCATCACCTGTTCAAGATCCCTCATTCCTATGGCCCCATCCCCAGTTCAAGATACCTCATTCCTATGGCCCCATCCCCTGTTCAAGATCCCTCATTCCTATGGCCCCATCCCCTGTTCAAGATCCCTCATTCCTATGGCCCCATCCCCAGTTCAAGATCCCTCATTCCTATGCCCCCATCCCCAGTTCAAGATCCCTCATTCCTATGGCCCCATCCCCTGTTCAAGATCCCTCATTCCTATGGCCCCATCCCCTGTTCAAGATCCCTCATTCCTATGGCCCCATTACCTGTTCAAGATCCCTCATTCCTATGGCCCCATCCCCAGTTCAAGATACCTCATTCCTATGGCCCCATCCCCTGTTCAAGATCCCTCATTCCTATGGCCCCATCCCCTGTTCAAGATCCCTCATTCCTATGGCCCCATCCCCAGTTCAAGATCCCTCATTCCTATGCCCCCATCCCCAGTTCAAGATCCCTCATTCCTATGGCCCCATCCCCTGTTCAAGATCCCTCATTCCTATGGCCCCATCCCCAGTTCAAGATCCCTCATTCCTATGCCCCCATCCCCAGTTCAAAATCCCTCATTCCTATGGCCCCATCACCTGTTCAAGATCCCTCATTCCTATGGCCCCATCCCCTGTTCAAGATCCCTCATTTCTATGGCCCCATCACCTGTTCAAGATCCCTCATTCCTATGGCCCCATCTCCAGTTCAAGATCCCTCATTCCTATGGCCCCATCCCCTGTTCAAGATCCCTCATTCCTATAGCCCCATCCCCTGTTCAAGATCCCTCATTCCTATGGCCCCATCCCCTGTTCAAGATCCCTCATTCCTATGGCCCCATCCCCAGTTCAAGATCCCTCATTCCTATGGCCCCATCACCTGTTCAAGACCCCTCATTCCTATGGCCCCATCCCCTGTTCAAGATCCCTCATTCCTATGGCCCCATCACCTGTTCAAGATCCCTCATTCCAATGGCCCCATCCCCAGTTCAAGATCCCTCATTCCTATGGCCCCATCCCCTGTTCAAGATCCCTCATTCCTATGGCCCCATCCCCTGTTCAAGATCCCTCATTCCTATGTCCCCATCCCCAGTTCAAGATCCCTCATTCCTATGGCCCCATCCCCAGTTCAAGATCCCTCATTCCTATGCCCCCATCCCCAGTTCAAGATCCCTCA
>NW_028165937.1:25000-27500 GCF_964263955.1 Coregonus lavaretus | reverse complement strand
AAAAAAGAAGAGAGATAGAGAGCGATAAAGAGAGAGAGCGAGCGAGAAAGAGAGAGAGCGATAAAGAGAGCGAGAGAGAGAGAGCGAGAGAGAGAGAAGAGAGAGAAGGAGAAAGAGCGCGGAGGTATCGGACAGAGGCGGGAAGCATACAGAATATGACAGCGGTGCAAACTGGACTGCTGAATAATATATGTCTGCTTCAATATTAAACATATAGGGCTGCAATGCAACATATGAGAGAAAGTATTGGTTTCCATGCTCTGATACTGTCACGTTCGTTGTGTAAAGGATTGGACCAAGGTGCAGCGTGGTATGCGTACATGTTTAATGTTAATAATAAACACAACAAAATAACAAAGCAACTGAACGTGAAGTTCTAAAGGCTATACATCAAACAAGCCAAACACACAGAAACAAGATCCCACAACTAAAGGTAGGCAAAATGGCTACCTAAGTATGATCCCCAATCTGAGACAACGATCGACAGCTGCATCTGATTGGGAACCACACCCGGCCAACATAGACATAGATAACATAGATCTACACCTAGAATTTCACACCCTGACCAAACCAACTAGAGATCTCTATGTCAGGGCGTGACAGATACACACACTTTCATACCAATCTATTTTTCTGCAGTGATACTTGATTGACTGACCAACCAACAACAACAACAACAGCACATACAAGGCATAGAAATGTCTGTTAGTGATGGAAATGTACATCAGACAAATACTGTGTAGGGAGGGTACTCTGGAATGTTCAGTCACTTGATTCTTGAAGCAACATTTCTCAGTGATCTATGAGACACTGAACATATAGAACAACTGTATGGAATTGTGTATCCATTCAGTCACCTTGGAAACAACATGGCTACCAAACATGGACCCAGCATAGGCTCTTTCTAATGGAACTCCGTCACTTACTCTTTCCGCTGGAAAGACTGCGGTTGTAGCCGACCGGACTGAAGAACTCAAATATGAAGACGGTCACAGCCACCACGGTCAGGCACATGACGAACATCATCACCCACAACCGCTGGACTGTAGGGCTCTGAGGGACAGGAGAGGAGAGGAGAGGAGAGGAGAGGAGAGGAGAGGAGAGGAGAGGAGAGGAGAGGAGAGGAGAGGAGAGGAGAGGAGGAGGAGAGGAGAGGAGAGGAGAGGAGAGGAGAGGAGAGGAGAGGAGAGGAGAGGAGAGAAAGCTCAACAAAGACAGTCAGTATAAACACAACTTAGAACATATTGTTGATAGAAGCGACTGAGAATCCATCAGAGGCCAAACAAATCTAAGTTACAGAGCTCTGCGAGCAAACAAACCAGCTAGCTAACACAGCATGACTCACTACTCCAGTGTTTTTGTGTCTTCCAGTCCATTCAGTTCACTGTAATTCAATCTAAAAAAGTATTTCACCTGCTGACAGAGTGGAAGTATAAGCTGAGACGACGTGACAAACTGGGAAAGTAACAACAAAGGCAAGTAAAGATTGAACCACAACACTTTTGAATTGGGAGAGGGTAAGCTGATCCTAGATCTGTGCACACATTTAAATTTTACATGTTTTAATTTTTGTCATTCAGCAGACTCTCTTATCCAGCGTGACAGTTAGTGCATTCATCTTAAGATACAGCAGCTAGGTGGGACAACCGCATATCACAGTCATGGTAGGAACAATTTTCTTCAATAAAGTAGCTATCAGCAAAGTTAGAGCTAGAAAGGGAGGGGGAGTGTCAAGTGCAAGTGTTGGTTCAGGAATTGTAAAAAATATTATATTTTGGGGGGGCAGGGGGGGTCGAGGTAAGGACAGGGATTATTTCATTTCCACCTGGACCGTCAATAGTGTCCAGATGAACTTCAACCTTATCAGTCATCAGTTCCTTCACTCACCCAGGAAGGCAGAGGGTGAGACGGTTCCGTTGCTACGGGAGACCATGACGCTGATGCCCGTCTCCACGAAGGGACGGAGAAGTCCACGACCTCTGACCTCTCCTCGTTGATGGTGAGGGAGCCGATGGCCATGTCCGCTCGCTGTCCCACCACCTGATGGACGGGAGGAGAAACTACAGTCAGAGAGATAGAGGGGTACACTGGCCTTATAACACTGTATTATAGGAGAAACTACAGTCAGAGAGATAGAGGGGTACACTGGCCTTATAACACAGTATTATAGGAGAAACTACAGTCAGAGAGATAGAGGGGTACACTGGCCTTATAACACTGTATTATAGGAGAAACTACAGTCAGAGAGATAGAGGGGTACACTGGCCTTATAACACTGTATTATAGGAGAAACTACAGTCAGAGAGATAGAGGGGTACACTGGCCTTATAACACTGTATTATAGGAGAAACTACAGTCAGAGAGATAGAGGGGTACACTGGCCTTATAACACTGTATTATAGGAGAAACTACAGTCAGAGAGATAGAGGGGTACACTGGCCTTATAACACAGTATTATAGGAGAAACTACAGTCAGAGAGATAGAGGGGTACACTGGCCT
>NW_028165937.1:12500-20000 GCF_964263955.1 Coregonus lavaretus | reverse complement strand
TAAACACACACACACACACAGCAGCCAAACCAGGGGTATTGAGATAGCAGTAATCCACACATTGCCAAAAAGAGTTATTCCAATTGAAGCAACGAGAGACACATAAAGAAGACCTCACACTAGAACTGAACAACTGTGTTCCCTTCAAACTGAGGACTTTCCATAGGTCTAAAGCCTTTGTCTTGTCACTATTGAGTGCAGTGATCTGGAAAAGGAGAACTGTAGTGTGTGACTGAATACAGTGTACCATATAAGGTAAGCTGATGTTCTGACTGAATAACTTTAACTACATAAACCAGCCACTAGATCAGCTGCACAACAGATATACACTACCATTCAAAAGTTTGGGGTCACTTAGAAATGTCCTTGTTTTCAAAAGAAAAGCAACTTTTTTGTCCATTAAAATAACATCAAATTGATCAGAAATACAGTGTAGACATTGTTAATGTTGTAAATGGCTACTGTAGCTGGAAATGGCTGATTTTTAATGGAATATCTACATAGGCGAACAGAGGCCCATTATCAACAACCATCAGTCCTGTGTTCCAATGGCACATTGTGTTTGCTAATCCAAGTTGATCATTTTAAAAGGCTAATTAGAGGCTGCCAGTTGAGGACCTGTGAGGCGCCTGTTTCTCAAACTAGACACTCTAATGTATTTGTCCACTTGCTCGGTTGTGCAGCGGGGCCTCCCACTCCTCTTTCTATTCTGGTTAGAGCCTGTTTGCGCTGTTCTGTGAAGGGAGTAGTACACAGCGTTGTACGAGATCTTCAGTTTCTTGGCAATTTCTCGCATGGAATAGCCTTCATTTCTCAGAACAAGAATAGACTGAAGAGTTTCAGAAGAATGTTATTTGTTTCTGGCCATTTTGAGCCTGTAATCGAACCCACCATTGCTGATGCTCCAGATACTCAACTAGTCTCAAGAAGGCCAGTTTTATTGCTTCTTTAATCAGCACAACAGTTTTCAGCTGTGCTAACATAATTGCGAAAGGGTTTTCTAATGATCAATTAGCCTTTTAAAATGATCAACTTGGATTAGCAAACACAACGTGCCATTGGAACACAGGACTGATGGTTGCTGATAATGGGCCTCTGTACACCTATGTAGATATTCCATTAAATATCAGCCGTTTCCAGCTACAATAGCCATTTACAACATGAACAATGTCTACACTGTATTTCCTGATCAATTTGATGTTATTTTAATGGACAAAAAAATTGCTTTTCTTTTGAAAACAAGGACATTTCTAAGTGACCCCAAACTTTTGAACGGTAGTGCCTAAAATGTCATGTAAATGTAGTGCATAAAGATGAAGGTTGAGCTCAATAGGAGAAAACAATCAAACATCCACAAAACCAATACGCTTCCAAGAAAAACTGTTCCATGAAGGTGTACATTGTGAAAACATTCAAACAAAAGATGCTGTCTAAAATAAAATATGATTCTAAAGGAAAAAGAGCTCAACGACATTCAGCAACATTCAAAACCCCTTGTGCAGTGTTGCTTTAGTAGAAACAAGATGCGTTAGCATATCTTTGTTGTTGTTAATGTTAAACAACGTCCAGTAGCATAGTGAATGCTGCTGCGCTAGCCTAGCAGTGTTGCTCCCACAGAGGACAGGAGAGCAGTGTTAGTGCTGGGTAATGTTTAGCAGTGTTCTGCAGTGTTTCTGTGTGTTAAGCCGGAGCTGGGCGCTCCCCTCCCGGGTGCTAGGTAATGGTGCAGTTATTGTAAAGAGAACATTAAATATTCAGTGAGAGCCAACAGCGTGGATGTGTATAATAGGCATATAGATGTGTCTTATCCGTTCTGTGTGTGTGTGTGTGTGTGTGTGTGTGTGTGTGTGTGTGTGTGTTTTGTGTGTGTGTGTGTGTGTGTTTTGTGTGCGTGAATGTGTGTGTGTGCCGCACATACTATTAGTGTGTGTGTATGTGTGTGCCTGTGTGTGTGCGCATCCTTAAAGTGTGTATGTATGTAGGAATATGTAGGAATATATGCGTGTGTATGTGTGTGTGTGGCGTGTGTCTGTGCGTAGTGTGTGTGTGGTGTGTGTAGTGTGTGTGTGGTGTGTGTGGTGTGTGTGGTGTGTGTGGTGTGTGGTGTGTGTATGTGTGTGTGGTGTGTGTGTGGTGTGTGTGTGTGTGGTATGTGTATGTGTGTGTGGTGTGTGTGTGTATGTGTGTGTGTATGGGTTTGCTCTAAGACTGAGGGGCAGTGCAGAGCTCCTAATTGAAAGGGTTTCAAAGGAAATGGCAGAAGTCAGCATGTTACAACACGTTGAAACTGGACTCTGGTGGGCTGTTACAATCAGCAGGAGGCTTAGAACCACCAGTGTGTGTGTGTGTGTGTGTGTGTGTGTGTGTGTGTGTGTGTGTGTGTGTGTTTGTGTGTGTGTGTGTGTGTGTGTGTGTGGCAGAATGTAGATGTGTGGGATGGAAGAAGGTGTGTGTCTGTGTGTTTTCCCAGGAGCATTCTGAGCGTCTCCCTCTACACTGACAGCGATAAAACCCTACAGGATTAAACAGAAAAAAACACACCGCAGATCTCCAACAGGTGACAGCGGCTGGTATTAAGGATTTCTGAACAAAACACAGCTTTATAAAATATGCATGACATGTCAGCCGCGCTGTAGCGGACTAGGCATACATACACACACACACACACACCCGGAACAGCACAGCTACGCTAGCTCCAGGAGCCAGATGCTAATGAGGCAAAGCAGTAAGTGTCATGTCAGGCTAGTTGTCTTTTATGTTCTCTCACGTCCTGCTCAGGTGTTTTCCCTCTAACACCACACACAGGTCACTGCTCCACACGCTGTTGTCTGCCCTTTCAACGAGCCCAACCTACCAACCAATCAGCCATCCAACCAACCAACCAACCAGGAAGGAGAACAGAGAGGCTGTAGGACAGATGTAGGTTTGCATCATTACATTCAGACTACATTGTTATTGGCTCCTGTCTGCTGAGCAGCTGGAGGCTAGATGTACTGTACCTATGGAAACCTGCCATCGCTAACACCTCAAATATAGGTTGAGGCTAGATGTACCTATGGAAACCTGCCATGGCTAACACCTCAAATATAGGTTGAGGCTAGATGTACCTATGGAAACCTGCCATGGCTAACACCTCAAATATAGGTTGAGGCTAGATGTACCTATGGAAACCTGCCATCGCTAACACCTCAAATATAGGTTGAGGCTAGATGTACCTATGGAAACCTGCCATCGCTAACACCTCAAATATAGGTTGAGGCTAGATGTACCTATGGAAACCTGCCATGGCTAACACCTCAAATATAGGTTGACGCTAGATGTACCTATGGAAACCTGCCATCGCTAACACCTCAAATATAGGTTGAGGCTAGATGTACCTATGGAAACCTGCCATCGCTAACACCTCAAATATAGGTTGAGGCTAGATGTACCTATGGAAACCTGCCATCGCTAACACCTCAAATATAGGTTGAGGGTAGATGTACCTATGGAAACCTGCCATGGCTAACACCTCAAATATAGGTTGAGGCTAGATGTACCTATGGAAACCTGCCATCGCTAACACCTCAAATATAGGTTGAGGCTAGATGTACCTATGGAAACCTGCCATCGCTAACACCTCAAATATAGGTTGAGGCTAGATGTACCTATGGAAACCTGCCATCGCTAACACCTCAAATATAGGTTGAGGCTAGATGTACCTATGGAAACCTGCCATCGCTAACACCTCTAATGTAGGTTGAGGTGTGCTGCACACTCACACTAATTACCTGCTGAACATCCTTGTTTAATGACAGGCTCTGAGGCAGGCAGCACCAGACAGACAGCACCAGACAGACAGACAGACAGACAGACAGACAGACAGACAGACAGACAGACAGACAGACAGACAGACAGACAGTCAGACACACAGTCTCCAGGAGCTGGGATCTGCTGCCATATAAATGAGACTCAACAACAACCCAACAACCAGACCAGAGCAGCTCCTACTGTAAAGCCCGCGTTTGAAGTTTTTACCAACCAAAGATCATCATCCAAGCACACTGCAGCATACCAGAGGACACAACCAGATATAAAGGGAGACAGACTGCCAACTAGTGTATGGAGATTTTACACAGTTTATGGAGAAATGAGATGTCATTGTTTGAGAATAAAGGGGAAAGTTCAGCTGTCAAGAGGAGAAGCTCAGACAACGAAAGCAGTGAAAACTGAAACAACCATGGATAGCGATGATTGTTTACTGCAGCGTGTGTGTGTGTGTGTGCGTGTGCATGTGCGTGTGCGCGTGGGCTATATTGAACGACAGCGAGGAGATGCTAACATTCAAAGAGACAAGAGAAACTCAACACATGCAGCAGGAAGAAAGAGGCCAAACGGTCAGCGGTCAGTCTCTTCCCCGCCTCAGGCACAGATAACCACAGTGAACTTTACATGAATACAAACCTCTGTAACCTGCCCTTGCTTGCTGTTAAGTTTATATTGTGCTTGTTGAAAAGGTTTGGCCTGCTTCAAGACACTCAATGATTTTGCGATGTACAAATCACCTGGACATCAAAAATTGAAAAGATAATATCTGCAAATCTGTAACCAAATGGCCCTAAATGGAGCCATGCATGTCACAGCACAACAACAGGAAGTGAAGCCTGTCACAGTCACAACAACAGGAAATGATTTAAGGTCCTTACATCCTCCCAGCCTTTGCCAGGTGTATAGGAGATGACCTCTAGGACGGGGTTGGCCAGGTAACCGTCACTGTCGAAAGAGTAGTCTCTGCCGCCCAACGTGATGTTGCTGAAATACCTGACATTGGGAGACAGGGGGCGGGGATGAGGGCGGAGGGCGGAGGGGGGAGGGAGGGAGGAAGAGAGTCAGACGGTGCAGTGAGTGAGACTTCTGGCCACAGAGGCACTGCCCCCTCAGATTTGTCATGTTTAAAAAAATATGAAAGAAGTTAAATGTTTTTATGTTTCTTCTCTGTAATACTACTAGCCACCTAGACATTTTATGAAATCGGCTTTAGCTAGCCGAGATAGGTTCCCAACCTCCCAACCTCATAACTAGCTCCCAAGAAGCTATTTCAGGCTATCAATCAAGTTAAGCTATCTTATCTAACTATTTTAGCTGGCATGCCTGCTGGCAAGGTTGATAGACTTTAGAAAAGCAAGCAATTACTAAACCTACTGAATAAGACTCACATTCCTTTCAATTTTAGCAAAGATGCAGAGAAGCATATTTAATTTCTTTAAAAAAATAACCACCATTCAGGAGGATACAGAGAGCTCAAGAGGTATGCTTGGATACTGTATGCATTAAAATAAACATATATTGTATATATTTTACATAGAATTAAGCATAATGATTGTGGCTCTGGATTGCAGGACAGGTGTTTGAAACATTCTAGTCTCCATCTTCAGGACGAAGGGGTCTAGCCCCCCTCTGGACCACCCCCCCAGCCATCCTCGGGTACTTTGTGCCCCCTCCAATTTTTGGGGTACATGACACCCCTGCTGGGCCATTACTGCCAGACCACCATTTGTCAGACATTTACCAAACATCAGAGTGGTTTCTGATACAGTAAGAAACACATATTTTTTTATCTATGGTGGCATGGAGTTAGTGTTAAATACTATCACCTGTCTGTTGACGGACAGAGCTTTATCTCTTAATGAGCTACACATTCAGATGATCACACATTGTCAGTGTCGATCTTTGAAGTGACACACCTGTATCCCCGTGGGCCTTGCACAATCTTAACTTATTTTGTTAACAAGACAAGGCAGTTTTTATGACTGTTCCATCATCATGTCATCCCGGTGTATTCAGCTCATATGACAATAGATCATCAGAGAGAATCCTAGCAGGATGCAGTTCCAGCCAGTAAATAGCAGGCAGCAGTACCTAAGGTGCTATCTGTCATCGGTTGCTTTTCCTGTTCTTTATCTTCTCCTTTTGGAACCATTTGGCTGTATCTTCTATTTACATACCTAATGCCATTTTTTTTACATTTGTACATTTTAGTCATTTAGCAGACACTCTTATCCAGAGTGACTTACAGGAGCAATTAGGTACCTTGCTCAAGGGCACATCGACAGATTTTTCACCTAGTTGGCTCAGGGAATCGAACCAACGACCTTTCGGTTACTGGCCCGACGCTCTTAACAGCTAGGCTACGTGCTGCCCTATGTAGGGCTTGTCCTCTTTACCCTCACCCCAACCACCTCCCCATGCTCCCCCTTTCCCCCTCTCCATCCATCCCTCCTCCCCCCCTCACCTCATCCTCCCCCGCACCCTGTGTGTCTGATTGGCTTCCGTCATGCAGTTGGTGACAAAGTTTGGCCCTCCCGAGGCCCCGTAGTCGCGGCGCAGTGCCACGCCCCGTGGTGTCAGTATGGACACGCCTCGGGCGATCCTCATGCGGGGCTTGTCCTTCCAGCCCTGCGGACGCAACGGCGAACAGGGCCCTGGGGTGGCCCTCCATGCCCAGGCTCGGACAGGGCTGGCCCCACAGCGAACCACATGTGAGAGGGTCCAGCCTGACCCGCAGCCCAGGACTGCTTTAAACACCAGCTCGCCTCCTCCTGGGAACAGTAGAGCAGACGTACCTGGTGGAGTGGAATACAGGGGAGGAGGAGAGGGGGAGATACACGGGTACATAGTGAGATAAGGGGTAAGGGAGACGGGGAGAGAGAGTGGAGGGGGCAGTATAGCAGTCTACCTGGAGGAGTGGGGGAGGGGAGGAGGAGGAAAGGGGGAGTCAGACATATATACGGTAGTGATATAAAGGTCAAGGGAGACAGAGAGGGGGAAGGTGAAGGGAAAAAAAAATATATATATATATATATATATATATAGAGAGAGAGAGAGAGAGAGAGAGAGCGAGAGAGAGAGAGAGAGAGAGAGAGAGAGAGAGAGAGAGAGAGAGAGAGAGGAGAGAGGCTGCTAGAGGAGGCGAAGAGGAGAGGAGACATATACAGGTTATATAGTGAGATTAGGGCCATGGGATATTAGGGCCATGGATATGGGATATGGTGGAGCAGAGAGAGCGAGAGAGAGAGAGAGAGAGAGAGAGAGAAGAGAGAGAGAGAAGAGAGAGAGAGAGAGAGAGAGAGAGAGAGAGAGAGAGAGAGAGAGAGAGAGAGAGAGAGAGAGAGAGAGAGAGAGAGAGAGAGAGAGAGAGAGAGAGAGAGGGAGTAACAAGACTCTCCTATAGGGGAAAGACAAAGCTATACTAACTAGTGAGGTGAGGGTTATAGGATAGAGGCAGAAGGAGGACAGGAGGAGAGAAGACACCAGGAGTAAGGAGGAGGGAGAGAAGACACCAGGAGTAAGGAGGAGGGAGAGAAGACACCAGGAGTAAGGAGGAGGGAGAGAAGGCAGGAGGATTAAGGAGGAGGGAGAGAAGAAAGGAGGAGTACGGAGGAGGGAGAGAAGGCAGGAGGAGTAAGGAGGAGGGAGAGAAGGCAGGAGGAGTAAGGAGGAGGGAGAGAAGACACCAGGAGT
>NW_028165937.1:5000-10000 GCF_964263955.1 Coregonus lavaretus | reverse complement strand
AGGGAAGTAAGGAGCGAGGGAGAGAGGGAATAAGAAAGAGAGGGAGAGGGTTAAAGAGTGAGCTATCAGATTACAGTAAGAAAGGAATTGACAGGGAGGGAGATATGAGGAATAGGGAGGAGGTAGCAAGTCAGGGATCCATGGAGAAGGAGAAGGATGGAGGCATTCAGCTTGAGAGAGAGAGAGTTTTTAAGTGAAAGGAAAGTAGAAGGAAGGAGCGAGCAAGGGAGAGCGAAAGAAAGGGCACAGGCTAGTCATGAAGGGAGGGAGTGATGAGAAGAACAGAGGGATAGAGGAGAGAGAGGAGAGAGAGCCACAGGGACAGAGGGAGAGAGTAAGAAGGAGGAGGAACCCAGCCAGCCCGGCCAGCCAGCCACACGGAGACTCACGGCCACTCAGTAACACTTCCTCCCCCTTTTCTCCCCCTCCCCTCTCCCTCTCCCTCCCCCCTGTCTCACCTGTGCCTCGTTCTCCTTGAGCAGCCTGAGCGTGCGCGCCCCTCCCAGATCGTCCGTCACGTTCAGCATGACCACGCTCTTCTTCTCCCAGCCGATGAACGAGCCGTCCGTCAGGCCGTCCACAACCGACAGGAAGTCCTGGTAGCCGTGGTGACGGGTGGACACCACTGAGAAGGTGGTCCAGTCGTACTCCTCTAGTATTTTGAAGATGACCTCCAGCTGGAGGGTGGTGGATGAGCTGAACTGGAGGAAGATGGAGCCTGACTCCTACAGTAGGGGAGCACACCTTAAAGTTCTATAGACACAGGCAGGCACACAGGACAGAACACGGGACAGAACGCTGCCAAACAGGAAGCACAACATCAGCTTTCCTCTAGGAGGTCAGGGTCACGTTCAGTAGAGCACCTTCTCCACTTCAAAACAGTTCAACACGTTGCTGTTGTTTGTTCTCACTGAACGGGACCCCTGTAATACCTCAGTTTCACAACGTTTTCTCCCGTTTCAGACCTTCTGAACACAACCAAGCATTGAGGATGAAGAGGTTTTCTGGGGTTCTGATTTGGTTAGGATTATGGTTAGGATTTGGGTAGGGTAAACTGATCCTACAGTGTAGATATCTGCCTATGGGTAAACTCTGCCCAGAGCCAGAATGCAGCACAAAGGTGTTTACAATAAGCCTCACTGGTAAATGGATCCCAATTAATATGTAAACAATAGCAAATTTGTTAACATGCCATATTGTAGCAAGCCCTAATCCATTAACTACTTTTGAATAATTAAAAAGATTAATCAATCCAGATATAGCAGGGGATTATGTCTTTAAGGTAAGGATTTGGAGACAGTAAGCTGATCCTAGATCTATGCCTACGGGCAACTTCTGTCCGGAGTTTAGAGAGCAGTTAAAGAGAGCCGCTCCTCTATACAAAGAACTACAACTCCCATGACTACCCTGTGTGTGTTCAGGGTGTGGAAGCATACTGGGGGTGGAAGTTTTCATGGGACGGCTGCAGTGGCAGTGTGACTGCAGGCTAAAACACAGATGATGATTGTTGAGTGAAGTCTCCAATGACCGCTGGAACTAGTCTTTTCCGCAGATTTGGATTATATTTAGATGGGAGTGTTTGTGTGGGGCGGGGGGTGGGTCTTCAAAGGAAGATCATCAAAGAGGTTTGAATGCATTCCTCAGGAGTAAATGGTTAAAACAGTTATTTGTAAACACAAATGTATTGGTGTTGTTTTTTCTAGCTACGTGGCAGCAAAAGCATGTCTGAAACATCTTAATTTACACACATATACTGTAATTAACACACACCCTCTCTCTTCCTCCCTCTCTCTCTCCCTCTCTCTCTCTCTCTCTCTCTCTCTCTCTCTCGCTCTCTCTCTCTCTCTCTCTCAATTCAATTCAAAGGGCTTTATTGGCATGGGAAACATATGTTTACATTGCCAAATCAAGTGAAATAGATAGTAAACAAAAGTGAAATAAACAATCAAAAATTAACATTAACATTACACTCACAAAAGTTTCAGAGGAATAGAGACATTTCAAATGTCATATTATCAAATAAAATACAATTGTATTTGTCACATGCGCCGAATACAACAGGTGTAGACCTTACCGTGAAATGCTTACTTACAAGCCCTTAACCAACAATAAAGTTGAAATAATAGAGTTAAGAAAATATTTACTAAATAAACTAAAGCAAAAAATAGTAACACTATATACAGGTACCGAGTCAATGTGCGGGGGTACAGGTTAGTCGAGGTAGTTTGTACATGTAGATTGGGGTAAAGTGACTATGCATAGATAATAAACAGCTAGTAGCAGCGGGGGGTCAATGTAAATAGTCCGGGTGGCCATTTGATTCATTGTTCAGCAGTCTTATAGCTTGGGGATAGAAGCTGTTAAGGAGCCTTTTGGACCTAGACTTGGCGCTCCAGTACCGCTTGCCGCGCGGTAGCAGAAAGAACAGTCTATGAGTCGTGCTTGGCCACGCAGTCGTGGGTGAACAGGGAGTAAAGGAGGGGACGAATCACGCACCCCTGAAGGGCCCCAGTGTTGAGGATCAGCGTGGCAGATGTGTTGTTGCCTGCACTTACCACCTGGGGGGCGGCCAGTCAGGAAGTCCAGGATCCAGCTGCAGAGGGAGGTGTTTAGTCCCAGGGTCCTTAGCTTAGTGATGATATTTGTGAGCACTATGGTGTTGAACGCTGAGCTGTAGTCAATGAACAGCATTCTCACATAGGTGTTCCTTTTGTCCAGGTGGAAGAGGGCAGTGTGGAGTGCGATTGATATTGCGTCATCTGTGGATCTGTTGGGGCGGTATGCGAATTGGAGTGGGTCTAAGATTTCCGGGATGATGGTGTTGATGTGAGCCATGACCAGCCTTTCAAAGGACTTCATGGCTACCGACGTGAGTGCTACGGGGCGGTAGTCATTTAGGCAGGTTACCTTCGCATTCTTGGGCACAGGGACTATGGTGTTCTGCTTGAAACATGTGGGTATTACAGACTCGGTCAGGGAGAGGCATTTAGCTTGTCTGGTAGGGTCAGGTCACTGGGCAGCTCGCGGCTGGGTTTCCCTTTGCAGTCCGTAATAGTTTGCAAGCCCTGCCACATCCGACGAGTGTCAGAGCCCGTGTAGTAGGATTCAATCTTAGTCCTGTATTGACACTTTGCCTGTTTGTATCACGTTTCAGGAGAAGACCCAGATGCAGACAGTGTTGAAGTAACAAACGTTTATTACAAAAACAGGGTGCAGGCAAACGACAGGTCAAGGGCAGGCAGAGGTCAGTAATCAAGATCAGAGTCCAAAAGGTACAGAACGGCAGGCAGTCTCAGGGTCAGGGCAGGCAGAGGTCAATAATCCAGGGTGGTGTGACAAGGTACAGAATGGCAGGCAGGCTCAGGGTCAAGGCAGGCAGAATGGTCAAAACCTGGAAAACTAGAAAATGCTGGTAGGCTTGACGAAACAAAATGAACTGGCAACAGACAAATAGAGAAAACAGGTATAAATACACTGGGGACAATGGGGAAGATGGGCGACACCTTGAGGGGGGTGGTGACAATCACAAAAACAGGTGAAACAGATCAGGGTGTGACAGTTTGATGGTTCGTCTGAGGGCATAGCGGGATTTCTTATAAGCATCCGGATTAGTGACCCGCTCCTTGAAAGCGGCAGCTCTAGCCTTTAGCTCGGTGCGGATGTTGCCTGTAATCCATGGCTTCTGGTTGGGATATGTACGTACAGTCACTGTGGGGACGACGTCGTCAATGCACTTATTGATGAAGCCGGTGACTGAGGTGCCATCGGATGAATCACAGAACATATTCCAGTCTGTGCTAGCAAAACAGTCCTGTAGCTTAGCATCCGTGTCATCTGACCACTTCTGTATTGAGCGAGTCTGAGATTTAAGTTTGCCTGCATAAAAGTCCCCGGCCACTAGGAGTGCCGCTTCTGGATGAGCATTTTCTTGTTTGCTTATGGTCTTATACAGCTCGTTGAGTGTGGTCTTAGTGCCAGCATCGGTTTGTGGTGGTAAATAGACGGCTACGAATAATATAGATGAGAACTCTCTTGGTAGATAGTGTGGTCTACAGCTTATCATGAGGTACTCTACCTCAGACGAGCAATACCTCGAGACTTCTTTAATATTAGACATCACGCACCAGCTGTTATTGACAAATAGACACACACCCCAGCCCCTCATCTTACCAGATGTAACTGCTCTGTGATGCCGATGCACGGGAAACCCAGCCAGCTCTATATTATCTGTGTCGTTGTTGAGCCACGACTCGGGGAAAGATATTACAGTTTTTAATGTCCCGTTGGTAGGATAGTCTCGACCGTAGATCACCGAGTTTGTTTTCCAGTGATTGCACACTGGCCAATAGGACCGATGGTAATGGCAATTTACTCACTCGCCTACGAATCTTAACAAGGCACCCCAACCTTCTCCCTCTGTATCTCCGCCTTTTCTTCAAGCAAATGACGTGGATTTGGGTCTGGTTTCCGGAGAGTATTGGTCTTCACAAATTTTGCTGCTTCAGTGTTTTTAGATATTTTTGTCAGATATATGGTATATTAAGTATAATTACAAGCACGCCATAAGTGTCAAAGGCTTTTATTGACAATTACATTAAGTTTATGCAAAGAGTCAATATTTGCATTGTTGACCTTTCTTTTTCAAGATCTCTGCAATCCGCCCTGGCATGCTGTCAATTAACTTCTGGGCCACATCCTGACTGATGGCAGCCCATTCTTGCATAATCAATGCTTGGAGTTTGTCAGAGTTTGTGGGGTTTTTTTTTTGTCCACACGCCTCTTGAGGATTGACCACAAGTTCTCAATGGGATTAAAGTCTGGGGAGTTTCACGGCCATGGACTCAAAATTTCCCTGAGCCACTTAGTTATCACTTTTGCCTTATCGCAAGGTGCTCCATCATGCTGGAAAGGCATTGTTCGTCACCAAACTGTTCTTGGATAGTTGGGAGAAGTTGCTTTCGGAGGATGTGTTGTACCATTCATTATTCATGACTGTGTTT
>NW_028165938.1:15000-22093 GCF_964263955.1 Coregonus lavaretus | reverse complement strand
CTCCTCACAACTCTAATAACCACAACTCTAATAACCACAACTCTAATAACCACAACTCTAATAACCACAACTCTAAGAACTCTCCTGCTGTTAGAAAAACAACACAGTAGATAGAGTTTCACCTGTTTCACCTTCCTGGTAAACACCATAGAAATTGATGAGCAGAAAGTGAGATCTGTAAAGAACAAATTGAATAACATATTTCAAATGGTTTGACTTGGTGATGGTGCTAGCTAGTGTTATCTTTATATATGCATGAGCAGCTCTTTGTCCATCAGACTCAAAATATCAAATTTAGCTGGCGTGATCAAAGCATTCTCCCTTGTTTTAACTCTAAATTGATATTGACTTGCCTTCCGTTTGAGGTTGCAGTGCAGTGAGAATGTGTTGCCAGGGTGGAATGGAAAAACGATACGCAGTTATACAGTCGTACACCCACTCCCCACATATGCACACAATAACAAGGCTAAACCACAACCACAAATGGCTTGTGTTCATAGAACCTGCATAGCGTTTCAGCGCTCATTACAATTGCCGCTCATTGACATGTAGTGTGCAGTTTTTAAGAACTTTTTAGAAAATGTTCTTAATGGTTGAATGGCTGAGTAAAATGTCTACACATTCAGACCCAACTCTGTACTAGGAGAAGTGAACCTGGTATTACCACAGTGTTGCTGCAAATGGGGGTTATTTCTGTCTCTCTCTCTTTCTCTCTCTTTCTCTCTCTTTCTCTCCCTGCCTCCCTCATAAAAGTAGTGGTGCTGTCAGGTCAGCTCAGTCCAGTGCTGTCCAGTCTTGTCGGTCCTTGCGTATTTCTCCCAGTGGTCTCAGCCCATGTGGCAGTAATGCCTTGTGTGGTATTGATCTTGTCAGGGGCTTGCCTGCCCTCATAACCCTTTCTGTAGAGTCCAGGGCTGACATCCTAGTATTTCTGTGGGTCTGGATGAGTCCAGGGCTGACATCCTAGTATTTCTGTGGGTCTGGATGAGTCCAGGGCTGACATCCTAGTCTTTCTGTTGGTCTGGATGAGTCCAGGGCTGACATCCTAGTATTTCTGTGGGTCTGGATGAGTCCAGGGCTGACATCCTAGTCTTTCTGTAGGTCTGGATGAGTCCAGGGCTGACATCCTAGTCTTTCTGTGGGTCTGGATGAGTCCAGGGCTGACATCCTAGTATTTCTGTGGGTCTGGATGAGTCCAGAGCTGACATCCTAGTCTTTCTGTGGGTCTGGATGAGTCCAGGGCTGACATCCTAGTCTGGGGTGAGAGGACCATAGCAGGGCCATGGTAGGGTGCTCTACTCAACTCTGTCTGTGTGTCTGCTCTCTCTGTGCTTCCTCCCTAAGTGACCAGGGACTGAGAGTACAGACAGGGGGTATGGCTGTCAAAGAAAGAGCCTCAAACCATGTTCCCATATTACCATGTTAGTATGTTACCATGTTAGTATGTTAGTTAACATGTGGGATGTTACCCACCCCCATGTACTTATACCCATAGACATGTTTACACATTCAGACTAGCATCAAACAGGCAGACATGCAGACATGCAGACATGTACGTAAGCAAGCAGGCAAGTAAACACACACACACACACACACACACACACACACACACACACACACACACACACACACACACACACACACACACACACACACACACACACCCTTCACATTCACCCTGATGCGCATGTAAGGGGTTGTTCCTTGCATTAGATGTTGCCTAGGGTTATGGTTGGACTTTAGACTATAATTACACATGATTCTCTGCTTCAACATAATGAGCCTGTTTCCATTGCATGGCTTATTTATTTGTCAGGCCCAATCCCGTAGAGCACTTTGTGTGTGTATGTGTGTGTGTGTGTGTGTGTGTGTGTGTGTGTGTGTGTGTGTGTGTGTGTGTGTGTGTGTGTGTTTCATTTATGAATGTAGTGTTTGTATTGGACAAATCAATCTACAGACTTAATAAAGCGTAATGGCTTGGGGACATGATGTCAGCCCTGCATGACTCTAAACCCTGCCTTCCAGTCAGCTAAATAGCTAGGCTGTTGAACATGACTCTAAACCCAGTCAGATTAGAAACTCTGTCAGATTAGAAACTCTGCTACTATACGAGACATGATGGGTCATTTCCTGTGTGGTTATGAGGAGCCCTGTGACCTTATCATTATGGGATGTGGAAACAGGAAGCACCTGTCTTTCTCTCCAGTCCACCACAGGACAGTGGTGTAAAGTACTTATAGTGCATTCGGAAAGTATTCAGACCCCTTGCCTTTTTCCACATTTTGTTACGTTACAGCCTTATTCTAAAATTGATTAAATATATATTTTTCCTCATCAATCTACACAGTACCCGATAATGACAAAGCATAAACATGTTTTTAGACATTTTAGCAAATTTGTTAAAAATAATCAACGGATATCTCATTTACATAAGTATTCAGACCCTTTACTCAGTACTTTGTTGAAGCAATTTTGGCATAGATTACAGCCTCGATTTCGTCTTGGGTATGAAGCTACAAACTTGGCACACCTGTATTTGGGGAGTTTCTCCCATTCTTCTCTGCGGATCCTCTCAAGCTCTGTCTTCACTGTGATTCTACAATGTAGAAAATAGTAAAAATAAAGAAAAACCCTGGAATCAGTAGGTGTGTCCAAACTTTTGACTGGTACTGTATATGCCTTGGCTTTGACAAGTGCCTCGTCCATTTCCCTAACTTTTAATAAGTAGTGTACAGTGTTCATAGAGCATGAAAGGTGGTGGTATTGTCATTGGGCTGAGGGAGTGGGAAAGGGCACAGAGGAGTGACATGGTGGCATGAGGATGGGAAGGGTGAGGAAAGAGAGAGAGGCGGTGAGGAAAGGGAGCGAGGCAGTGAGAAGGGTGAGGAAAGAGAGAGAGGCAGTGAGAAGGGTGAGGAAAGAGAGAGAGGCAGTGAGAAGGGTGAGGAAAGAGAGAGAGGCAGTGAGAAGGGTGAGGAAAGAGAGAGAGGCAGTGAGAAGGGTGAGGAAAGAGAGAGCGGCAGTGAGAAGGGTGAGGAAAGAGAGAGAGGCAGTGAGAAGGGTGAGGAAAGAGAGAGCGGCAGTGAGAAGGGTGAGGGAGGAGAAGAAGGAGAAGGGAACAATGTGGCATATTGTGTCTTGCCTCTGCTTCTGTGTGTCCACCCAGTTCAGTATGGAGGCCACGATACCAGTGACCATACCAGTAGCAATATATTTATTCCATGGCAGAAATGAAAACACAAAGCAGACCAAACCCTTTGGTTCTTTACAAACCTGTTATTGGTCACATACACATATTTAGCAGATGTTATTGCGGGTATGCTTGTGTTCCTAGCTCCAACAGTGCAGTAATATCTAACAATGCACAACTATACACACAAATATAAGGTAAAGTAAAATAATGGAATTAAGAAATATTGAAATATTAGGACGAGCAATGTCGGAGTCCGGAGTATAAATATACAGTATATATATATATATATATACAGTGAGGGAAAAAAGTATTTAATCCCCTGCTGATTTTGTAAGTTTGCCCACTGACAAAGACATGATCAGTCTATAATTTTAATGGTAGGTTTATTTCAACAGTGAGAGACAGAATAACAACAAAAAAATCCAGAAAAACACATGTCAAAAATGTTATAAATTGATTTGCATGGCAAAACCCTTGTTGGCAATCACAGAGGTCAGATGTTTCTTGTAGTTGGCCACCAGGTTTGCACACATCTCAGGAGGGATTTTGTCCCACTCCTCTTTGCAGATCTTCTCCAAGTCATTAAGGTTTCGAGGCTGACATTTGGCAACTCGAATTCAGCTCCCTCCACAGATTTTCTATGGGATTAAGGTCTGGAGACTGGCTAGGCCACTCCAGGACCTTAATGTGCTTCTTCTTGAGCCACTCCTTTGTTGCCCTGGCCGTGTGTTTTGGGTCATTGTCATGCTGGAATACCCATCCACGACCCATTTTCAATGCCCTGGCTGAGGGAAGGAGGTTCTTACCCAAGATTTGACGGTACATGGCGCCGTCCATCGTCCCTTTGATGCGGTGAAGTTGTCCTGTCCCCTTAGCAGAAAAACACCCCCAAAGCATAATGTGTCCACCTCCATGTTTGACGGTGGGATGGTGTTCTTGGGGCCATAGGCAGCATTCCTCCTCCTCCAAACACGGCGAGTTGAGTTGATGCCAAAGAGCTCGATTTTGGTCTCATCTGACCACAACACATTCACCCAGTTCTCCTCTGAATCATTCAGATGTTCATTGGCAAACTTCAGACGGGCCTGTATATGTGCTTTCTTGAGCAGGGGGACCTTGCGGACGCTGCAGGATTTCAGTCCTTCACGGCGTAGTGTGCTACCAATTGTTTTCTTGGTGACTATGGTCCCAGCTGCCTTGAGATCATTGACAAGATCCTCCTGTGTAGTTCTGGGCTGATTCCTCACCGTTCTCATGATCATTGCAACTCCACGAGGTGAGATCTTGCATGGAGCCCCAGGCCGAGGGAGATTGACAGTTATTTTGTGTTTCTTCCATTTGCAAATAATCGCACCAACTGTTGTCACCTTCTCACCAAGCTGCTTGGCGATGGTCTTGTAGCCCATTCCAGCCTTGTGTAGGTCTACAATCTTGTCCCTGACATCCTTGGAGAGCTCTTTGGTCTTGGCCATGGTGGAGAGTTTGGAATCTGATTGATTGATTGCTTCTGTGGACAGGTGACTTTTATACAGGTAACAAGCTGAGATTAGGAGCACTCCCTTTAAGAGGGTGCTCCTAATCTCAGCTCGTTATCTGTATAAAAGACACCTGGGAGCCAGAAATCTTTCTGATTGAGAGGGGGTCAAATACTTATATACCTCATTAAAATGCAAATCAATTTATAACATTTCTGACATGCGTTTTTCTGGATTTTTTTGTTGTTATTCTGTCTCTCACTGTTCAAATAAACCTACCATTAAAATTATAGACTGATCATGTCTTTGTCAGTGGGCAAACGTACAAAATCAGCAGGGGATCAAATACTTTTTTCCCTCACTGTATATATATTAATGATAGGATGTATAGACATTATGGACTTGCCACGATACTAACGAGTATGGTGATACTGGAATGGTCCCGTCCCTAGAGGTCCATGCTAATGGACTTTGGCCTGTGATGCTAGGTGTTTACTGTTTACTGGCCTGTGATGCTAGGTGTTTACTGTTTACTGGCCTGTGATGCTAGGTGTTTACTGTTTACTGGCCTGTGATGCTAGGTGTTTACTGTTTACTGGCCTGTGATGCTAGGTGTTTACCGTTTACTGGCCTGTGATGCTAGGTGTTTACTGTTTACTGGCCTGTGATGCTAGGTGTTTACCGTTTACTGGCCTGTGATGCTAGGTGTTTACTGTTTACTGGCCTGTGATGCTAGGTGTTTACCGTTTACTGGCCTGTGATGCTAGGTGTTTACTGTTTACTGGCCTGTGATGCTAGGTGTTTACCGTTTACTGGCCTGTGATGCTAGGTGTTTACTGTTTACTGGCCTGTGATGCTAGGTGTTTACTGTTTACTGGCCTGTGTGTTTGTCTGTTTGAAGGTCTTTATCTGGACGTGCTGTAGCGTGACACTCTCACCTACAAAGGGTAGAGGGGTGACAGAGGGCAGGGCAGGGACAGGGGGAAGAGGAGAAGAGAGAGATGACTGTGGGGAGATTATATGACTGTTTGTTACAGAATTTGATGAAAATGTGTTGTTTCCTAACCCTAACCCTAACCCTAGATTCATGTCCACACCCCGGCTCAACCCAATCCGTTACCCTAACCCTAGCCATAACCCAAACCGTTACCCTAATGCTAACTGGTCACTGATGTTAAACTGCTGTTTTCTTCCAGGCAACTACTGAAGACGGAGCTGGGCTCTTTCTTCACTGAATACCTCCAGGTAAGAGACTGTCTCTCTGATATTACTAACATTACTCTTATATTACTAACATTACTCTGGCATTACTAACATTACTCTGATATTACTAACATTACTCTGATATTACTAACATTACTCTGGCATTACTAACATTACTCTGGCATTACTAACATTACTCTGACATGACTAACATTACTCTGACATTACTAACATTACTCTGGCATTACTAACATTACTCTGATATTACTAACATTACTCTGGCATTACTAACATTACTCTGGTATTACTAACATTACTCTGGTATTACTAACATTACTCTGATATTACTGACATTACTCTGGCATTACTAACATTACTCTGACATTACTAACATTACTCTGATATTACTGACATTACTCTGGCATTACTAACATTACTCTGACATTACTAACATTACTCTGGCATTACTAACATTACTCTGACATTACTAACATTACTCTGGCATTAATAACATTACTCTGATATTACTAACATTACTCTGGCATTACTAACATTACTCTGATATTACTAACATTACTCTGGCATTACTAACATTACTCTGGCATCACTAACATTACTCTGATATTACTAACATTACTCTGATATTACTAACATTACTCTGATATTACTAACATTACTCTGATATTACTAACATTACTCTGGCATTACTAACATTACTCTGACATTACTAACATTACTCTGGCATTACTAACATTACTCTGGTATTACTAACATTACTCTGATATTACTAACATTACTCTGGCATTACTAACATTACTCTGGCATTACTAACATTACTCTGATATTACTAACATGTTTTCCTCCTCTGCAGAATCAGCTGCTGACAAAGGGAATGGTCATACTGAGGGACAAAATGCGTTTCTATGAAGGTATGTATCATGTTACATTACTAATACAATAAAGATGTAGCACTGTTTGAAGTACAGTTGTAGTACTGTTTGAAGTACAGTTGTAGTACTGTTTGAAGTACAGTTGTAGTACTGTTTGTTCATGATGTAGCCTATTGTGGCCCATTATCGTCTCTTTTGAGGTATTGTCAAGTGGTGAAGACGCTCAAACCACCTGACGCTGACATCAAGTTCACAGCTTATTTCTGCTGAAGTGCTATTGTCATGGCGACCAGACAGGAAGTGTTACTGACGTCACAGAACTCAGACCACAT
>NW_028165938.1:0-10000 GCF_964263955.1 Coregonus lavaretus | reverse complement strand
CTCTAGACAACACAGGAGAGATCGTAGAACAGAGAGAGAAACCAGAGAGATAGATAAAGAGACTGAGGGATGGACAGAGAGAGAGACAGGGAAGAGATCCAGATAGGGAGAGAGGGTGTTAGAGCAGTATCAGTATCAGAGCAGTATCAGAACAGTATCAGAGCAGTATCGGTATCAGAGCAGTATCAGTATCAGAACAGTATCAGTATCAGAACAGTATCAGAGCAGTATCAGTATCAGAGCAGTATCAGTATCAGAGCAGTATCAGTATCAGAGCAGTATCAGTATCAGAGCAGTATCAGAACAGTATCAGAGCAGTATCAGAGCAGTATCGGTATCAGAGCAGTATCAGAGCAATATCAGTATCAGAACAGTATCAGAGCAGTATCAGTATCAGAGCAGTATCAGTATCAGAGCAGTATCAGAGCAATATCAGTATCAGAGCAGTATCAGTATCAGAACAGTATCAGAGCAGTATCAGTATCAGAACAGTATCAGAGCAGTATCAGAGCAGTATCGGTATCAGAGCAGTATCAGAGCAGTATCAGTATCAGAGCAGTATCAGTATCAGAGCAGTATCAGAGCAGTATCAGTATCAGAGCAGTATCAGAGCAATATCAGTATCAGAACAGTATCAGAGCAGTATCAGTGCAGTATCAGTATCAGAGCAGTATCAGTATCAGAGCAGTATCAGAGCAGTATCAGTACCAGAGCAGTATCAGAGCAGTATCAGTATCAGAGCAGTATCAGTATCAGAGCAGTATCAGTATCAGAGCAGTATCAGAGCAGTATCAGTACCAGAGCAGTATCAGAGCAGTATCAGAGCAATATCAGTATCAGAACAGTATCAGAGCAGTATCAGAGCAGTATCAGAGCAATATCAGTATCAGAACAGTATCAGAGCAGTATCAGTATCAGAGCAGTATCAGTATCAGAGCAGTATCAGTATCAGAGCAGTATCAGAGCAGTATCAGTATCAGAGCAGTATCAGTATCAGAGCAGTATCAGTATCAGAGCAGTATCAGTATCAGAGCAGTATCAGTATCAGTATCAGAGCAGTATCAGTATCAGAGCAGTATCAGTATCAGAGCAGTATCAGTATCATAGCAGTATCAGAGCAGTATCAGAGCAGTATCAGTATCAGAGCAGTATCAGTATCAGAGCAGTATCAGTATCAGAGCAGTATCAGTATCAGAGCAGTATCAGTATCAGTATCAGAGCAGTATCAGAGCAGTATCAGTATCAGAGCAGTATCAGTATCAGAGCAGTATCAGTATCAGAGCAGTATCAGTATCAGTATCAGAGCAGTATCAGTATCAGAGCAGTATCAGAGCAATATCAGAGCAGTATCAGTATCAGAGCAGTATCAGTATCAGAGCAGTATCAGAGCAGTATCAGTATCAGAGCAGTATCAGTATCAGAGCAGTATCAGTATCAGAGCAGTATCAGTATCAGAGCAGTATCAGAGCAGTATCAGTATCAGAACCAGTATCAGTACCTAGAAGTATTTAGCATCACACTAAAGGCAGAACAAAGAACAGTAAAGGTGACAGACTTCTCCTCCTGTTTCTCCTCTCTCTGCTTTATTAACTACTCTGTAGAACACTCTGCCTCCCCTTCAGCCAGGGCCTGTCTGTTAGCATAGCTAGCCTCATTAGCATTCCTATTGGAACACACTGTCCCAGCAAGCTAATGTATGCAAACACACACATTCTTGTTTGAAGTCCCGGGGTGAGGAGAGGTGAGGGAGGCAAATTACAGCCTTGCTTACATCACTCTCCCCTTCCCTAAAGAGACAGGCAGCCATGCTGGGTTAGACCTTGGTAATGCTGGGTTAGATCTTGATAATGCTGGATTAGATCTTGGTAATGCTGGGTTAGATCTTGGTAATGCTGGGTTAGACCTTGGTAATGCTGGGTTAGATCTCGGTAACGCTGGGTTAGATCTTGGTAATGCTGGGTTAGATCTTGGTAATGCTGGATTAGATCTTGGTAATGCTGGGTTAGATCTTGGTAATGCTGGGTTAGACCTGGGTTAGATCTTGGTAATGCTGGGTTAGATCTCGGTAACGCTGGGTTAGATCTCGGTAACGCTGGGTTAGATCTTGGTAGTGCTGGATTAGATCTTGGTAATGCTGGGTTAGATCTTGGTAACGCTGGGTTAGATCTTGGTAATGCTGGGTTAGATCTTGGTAACGCTGGGTTAGATCTTGATAATGCTGAGTTAGATCTTGGTAATGCTGGGTTAGATCTTGGTAACGCTGGGTTAGATCTTGATAATGCTGAGTTAGATCTTGGTAATGCTGGGTTAGATCTCGGTAACGCTGGGTTAGATCTTGATAATGCTGGGTTAGATCTTGGTAATGCTGGGTTAGATCTTGGTAATGCTGGGTTAGATCTTGGTAATGCTGGGTTAGACCTGGGTTAGACCTTGGTAATGCTGGGTTAGACCTTGGTAAAACTGGGTTAGACCTTGGTAATGCTGGGTTAGACCTGGGTAAAACTGGGTTAGACCTTGGTAATGCTGGGTTAGACCTTGGTAATGCTGGGTTAGACCTGGGTAAAACTGGGTTAGACCTTGGTAATGCTGGGTTAGACCTTGGTAAAACTGGGTTAGACCTGGGTAAAACTGGGTTAGACCTTGGTAATGCTGGGTTAGACCTGGGTAAAACTGGGTTAGACCTTGGTAATGCTGGGTTAGACCTGGGTAAAACTGGGTTAGACCTTGGTAATGCTGAGTTAGATCTGGGTAAAACTGGGTTAGACCTTGGTAATGCTGGGTTAGACCTGGGTAAAACTGGGTTAGACCTTGGTAATGCTGGGTTAGACCTGGGTAAAACTGGGTTAGACCTTGGTAATGCTGGGTTAGACCTGGGTAAAACTGGGTTAGACCTTGGTAATGCTGGGTTAGACCTGGGTAAAACTGGGTTAGACCTTGGTAATGCTGGGTTAGACCTGGGTAAAACTGGGTTAGATCTGGGTAATGCTGGGTTAGACCTTGGTAATGCTGGGTTAGACCTGGGTAAAACTGGGTTAGACCTGGGTAATGCTGAGTTAGATCTGGGTAAAACTGGGTTAGACCTGGGTAAAGCTGGGTTAGACCTGGGTAATGCTGGGTTAGACCTGGGTAAAACTGGGTTAGACCTTGGTAATGCTGAGTTAGACCTGGGTAAAACTGGGTTAGACCTGGGTAAAGCTGGGTTAGACCTGGGTAATGCTGGGTTAGACCTGGGTAAAACTGGGTTAGACCTTGGTAATGCTGAGTTAGACCTGGGTAAAACTGGGTTAGACCTTGGTAATGCTGGGTTAGACCTGGGTAATGCTGGGTTAGACCTGGGTAAAACTGGGTTAGACCTTGGTAATGCTGAGTTAGACCTGGGTAAAACTGGGTTAGACCTTGGTAATGCTGGGTTAGACCTGGGTAAAACTGGGTTAGACCTGGGTAATGCTGAGTTAGATCTGGGTAAAACTGGGTTAGACCTGGGTAAAGCTGGGTTAGACCTGGGTAATGCTGGGTTAGACCTGGGTAAAACTGGGTTAGACCTTGGTAATGCTGGGTTAGACCTGGGTAAAACTGGGTTAGACCTTGGTAATGCTGGGTTAGACCTGGGTAAAACTGGGTTAGACCTTGGTAATGCTGGGTTAGACCTGGGTAAAACTGGGTTAGACCTTGGTAATGCTGGGTTAGACCTGGGTAAAACTGGGTTAGACCTTGGTAATGCTGGGTTAGACCTGGGTAAAACTGGGTTAGATCTGGGTAATGCTGGGTTAGACCTTGGTAATGCTGGGTTAGACCTGGGTAAAACTGGGTTAGACCTGGGTAATGCTGAGTTAGATCTGGGTAAAACTGGGTTAGACCTGGGTAAAGCTGGGTTAGACCTGGGTAATGCTGGGTTAGACCTGGGTAAAACTGGGTTAGACCTTGGTAATGCTGAGTTAGACCTGGGTAAAACTGGGTTAGACCTGGGTAAAGCTGGGTTAGACCTGGGTAATGCTGGGTTAGACCTGGGTAAAACTGGGTTAGACCTTGGTAATGCTGAGTTAGACCTGGGTAAAACTGGGTTAGACCTTGGTAATGCTGGGTTAGACCTGGGTAATGCTGGGTTAGACCTGGGTAAAACTGGGTTAGACCTTGGTAATGCTGAGTTAGACCTGGGTAAAACTGGGTTAGACCTTGGTAATGCTGAGTTAGACCTGGGTAAAACTGGGTTAGACCTTGGTAATGCTGAGTTAGATCTGGGTAAAACTGGGTTAGACCTTGGTAATGCTGGGTTAGACCTTGGTAATGCTGAGTTAGACCTTGGTAATGCTGAGTTAGACCTTGGTAATGCTGGGTTAGATCTGGGTAAAACTGGGTTAGACCTGGGTAATGCTGAGTTAGATCTGGGCAAGGCCATTTTGAACTAGAAAAGGACATTTCCCTAAAGGTAATGTATGTCTCTTGTGCAGTCTGAAACATGTGGTGGGAAAAGTACCAGCAGTACAGATTGGAAAGACCTAGTGCTTTTTCCTACAGTATGTATCCGGAATGTAACTCACACACACACAAACACACATATACACACACTAAACACTACACACACACACACACACACACACATATACACACACACACACATATACACACACACACACTACACACACATACACACACACACACACACAAATATACACACACTACACACACATATACACACACATACACACAAACACACACATATACACACACACTACACACACACTACATACACACATACCTCTGCAGTGAGCTTAGACTATAAATGTTCCAGTTTGGTGCCGACCCCCGTCCACCCCTAGGTACTGATCAGTCATAGTAGTAACTGATCTACAGTACCACGCATGGTAAAACTAGAGATGGACATTTCGGGAATAGCAGAGGTATGTATGTATGTGTCTCCAGGAATATGGAGGCAGAGATTTAAAGCATACACAAATGTTAGTCTCAACTCAGGCTACACACACACACACACACACACACATAGTTCATGATTGTGACGGTAAATATAGTGGATATAGTGAGTGCGTTTACTCACACTGTGTGTGTGTGTGTGTGTGAGACTGTGTGTGAGACTGTGTGTGAGACTATGTTTCTCTGAGGCTCTCCCCAGTCACAGCTAGGGCTGTGGCGGTCACGAAATTTCGTCAGCCTGTGATTGTCAAGCAAATAACTGCCGGTCTCACGGTAATTGACCGTTAATTAACATAAACACATTTAGCATCTCCTGGCTTCCACACAAGCCACTGATGCAGACCTTTGGAACATCTACATTTTAAAAAGTCTAATAAATCCATGTAATATAGCCTACACCTTCACAATAAATCCATTATTTATTTTAGACCGGTCTAAAGAAGCATGATATGAAGAAAATGTAGTCTATTTCAGAAGAACAGAATAGCGTACTCTGAGTTGTCCTTATGTTAGGTCCTGATCTGGCAATGCCAAATGGCTGTGGGCTACACTAGTTCATTTAGCAGACAAGATTTGCTTAGAATTCCGTGGCATTATTTTATATTATTTTATAGTATGAAGAATACAACTGAACAAAGCTGAATAAAATAGAAAGGATATTTTCTCCAAACGATTTGAGGGAGTGCGCACATGCGGCTATTCTGTGTTGAGCGGTTAACAAAAAAATAGGTACTCCTATATACTTAATTTATAGTTAATCATATATCTTTAGTTGTTCTACAAACGTTGGGCTATATGTTTTGATTTGTAATACATTGTAAGGCTGCATGATGAGACTGATGCTTTGAAAAAAGTTGCTTGAAAGGCATGAGCTCTGCTTTGTTTTTTGCGCAGGCTGTACACACGTCATCAGTCTCTCATTCACAATTTGACAAGCACTTGATAATGACTCAAATTTCACAGCGACATCTCCTTTGTGTGGCCGTAATGCACCCTAAAAAATTCCATGCCTTTTGCGGCCAGTGGCCGTTGTGCCCTTGGCCCGGAGTGCTGCGTTGTGCCCTTCTCCCTGAGTGCTGCGCGCTCCGAAGGACCTCTCACTCACATGGCTCTTCATCACGTGATCGGGTCTTTCTCACAGGCTACAAGTGAAGACATACACATCGGGGACGCAACTGCGCGCGTCCTTATCCAATTCCGAGGTGCATATTGAAGATATTGGAAGAACTGTCCACATTTACTTTTCGTCAGCCAACAAGATGAGTAGGCCTAACAAACAGCAAAAGCACTAGCCTATGTCAATCTACTATCCCCCATAGTACAAAAGTCGACCTATGCTATTCTGTGCGAGAAATTAATTTTCCAAATATAGTCTGGGACAGTTGTGGGATGCGATAGATCCCAAATTAATACAACCACTAGCATCAAAAAACCTTTTTTACTCAATGTGGCTGACGCAACAGATCAGGCTCTCATGAAGTGTTTGATTAGATTTTAGATTACATTTGCGTTGATGTCAGAGTGATTAGAGGGACAATAGAGTGCTGAGTACCAGGCAGTTAGCAAGTTTGGTAGGCTACTAATGACCATCAGCAGCATCAGAGCTTGGAGAAGCCTAATTACTGTGACTAAACAGACGTGAATTTTGACTGCCTTCATGACTCGTGACCGCCGGTGTGGCGGTAATACGGTCACTGTAACAGCCCTGGTCAAGGTTTATTTTTATTTTTGTTAACCCAAGCAGAAAACCCACAGCTTGTTCCACATTCCTGTGTGTGTCCTTAGTATTTAGTAGGGCCGGAACCATACCAGTATCACCATCCTCCTTAGTGTTTAGTAGGGCCGGAACCATACCAGTATCACCATCCTCCTTAGTGTTTAGTAGGGCCGGAACCATACCAGTATCACCATCCTCCTTAGTATTTAGTAGGGCCGGAACCATACCAGTATCACCATCCTCCTTAGTATTTAGTAGGGCCGGAACCATACCAGTATCACCATCCTCCTTAGTATTTAGTAGGGCCGGAACCATACCAGTATCACCATCCTCCTTAGTATTTAGTAGGGCCGGAACCATACCAGCATCACCATCCTCCTTAGTATTTAGTAGGGCTGGAACCATACCAGTATCACCATCCTCCTTAGTGTTTAGTAGGGCCGGAACCATACCAGTATCACCATCCTCCTTAGTGTTTAGTAGGGCCGGAACCATACCAGTATCACCATCCTCCTTAGTATTTAGTAGGGCCGGAACCATACCAGTATCACCATCCTCCTTAGTATTTAGTAGGGCCGGAACCATACCAGTATCACCATCCTCCTTAGTATTTAGTAGGGCCGGAACCATACCAGTATCACCATCCTCCTTAGTATTTAGTAGGGCCGGAACCATACCAGCATCACCATCCTCCTTAGTATTTAGTAGGGCTGGAACCATACCAGTATCACCATCCTCCTTAGTATTTAGTAGGGCCGGAACCATACCAGTATCACCATCCTCCTTAGTATTTAGTAGGGCCGGAACCATACCAGTATCACCATCCTCCTTAGTATTTAGTAGGGCCGGAACCATACCAGTTTCACCATCCTCCTTAGTATTTAGTAGGGCCGGAACCATACCAGCATCACCATCCTCCTTAGTATTTAGTAGGGCCGGAACCATACCAGTATCACCATCCTCCTTAGTATTTAGTAGGGCCGGAACCATACCAGTATCACCATCCTCCTTAGTATTTAGTAGGGCCGGAACCATACCAGTATCACCATCCTCCTTAGTATTTAGTAGGGCCGGAACCATACCAGTATCACCATCCTCCTTAGTATTTAGTAGGGCCGTAACCATACCAGCATCACCATCCTCCTTAGTATTTAGTAGGGCCGGAACCATACCAGCATCACCATCCTCCTTAGTATTTAGTAGGGCCGGAACCATACCAGCATCACCATCCTCCTTAGTATTTAGTAGGGCCGGAACCATACCAGTATCACCATCCTCCTTAGTATTTAGTAGGGCCGGAACCATACCAGTATCACCATCCTCCTTAGTATTTAGTAGGGCCGGAACCATACCAGTATCACCATCCTCCTTAGTATTTAGTAGGGCCGGAACCATACCAGCATCACCATCCTCCTTAGTATTTAGTAGGGCCGGAACCATACCAGCATCACCATCCTCCTTAGTATTTAGTAGGGCCGGAACCATACCAGTATCACCATCCTCCTTAGTATTTAGTAGGGCCGGAACCATACCAGCATCACCATCCTCCTTAGTATTTAGTAGGGCCGGAACCATACCAGCATCACCATCCTCCTTAGTATTTAGTAGGGCCGGAACCATACCAGCATCACCATCCTCCTTAGTATTTAGTAGGGCCGGAACCATACCAGCATCACCATCCTCCTTAGTATTTAGTAGGGCCGGAACCATACCATGATCACCATCCTCCTTAGTATTTAGTAGGGCCGGAACCATACCAGCATCACCATCCTCCTTAGTATTTAGTAGGGCCGGAACCATACCAGGATCACCATCCTCCTTAGTATTTAGTAGGGCCGGAACCATACCAGTATCACCATCCTCCTTAGTATTTAGTAGGGCCGGAACCATACCAGCATCACCATCCTCCTTAGTATTTAGTAGGGCCGGAACCATACCAGTATCACCATCCTCCTTAGTATTTAGTAGGGCCGGAACCATACCAGTATCACCATCCTCCTTAGTATTTAGTAGGGCCGGAACCATACCAGTATCACCATCCTCCTTAGTATTTAGTAGGGCCGGAACCATACCAGTATCACCATCCTCCTTAGTATTTAGTAGGGCCGGAACCATACCAGTATCACCATCCTCCTTAGTATTTAGTAGGGCCGGAACCATACCAGTATCACCATCCTCCTTAGTATTTAGTAGGGCCGGAACCATACCAGTATCACCATCCTCCTTAGTATTTAGTAGGTCCGGAACCATACCAGTATCACCATCCTCCTTAGTATTTAGTAGGGCCGGAACCATACCAGTATCACCATCCTCCTTAGTATTTAGTAGGGCCGGAACCATACCAGTATCACCATCCTCCTTAGTATTTAGTAGGGCCGGAACCATACCAGTATCACCATCCTCCTTAGTATCGTGGCAAGGAAACAAAACACCAAGCAGATTTAACTTCTTTAGGAAAACAGCCCTAATGTTGGAAACAAACATCATTATGTTGTCATCCAGAGTCACATTTATTTATTTTCCAAGCTGTAGCACACAATATGTTACATACAGCAGGTTTTCATTTTTGCTATGGAATAAATATTGTGATACTGGTATCGTCACTGCTCTAGAATTTAGACTAAGGGTGGAGAGGAAGAGAGAGGTATGGATGGAGAGGAAGAGAGAGGTATGGATGGAGAGGAAGAGAGAGGTATGGATGGAGAGATAGAGAGAGGTATGGATGGAGAGGAAGAGAGAGGTATGGATGGAGAGGAAGAGAGAGGTATGGATGGAGAGGAAGAGAGAGGTATGGATGGAGAGGAAGAGAGAGGTATGGATGGAGAGATAGAGAGAGGTATGGATGGAGAGGAAGAGAGAGGTATGGATGGAGAGGAAGAGAGAGGTATGGATGGAGAGGAAGAGAGAGGTATGGATGGAGAGGAAGAGCGAGAGAAAAAGAGAGAGAAAGAGAGAGGGGTATACTTACTTTTCCAGCAGTGCTAGGGCTGTTTGAGGGTTGACTCTCAGGTATTTGCAGGTGGGTCTTCCATAGTCAGCTAGATACGTAGACCAGTCCCATTGGGTAAACAGATCTAACAACTACAGAGACAGAGAGGGGAGGAGGGAGGAGAGAGAGAGAGAGAGAGAGAGAGAGAGAGAGATACCCGCTAATTATCAAAATCCAGAAAAGAGCCGTTAAATTCTATAACCACTTAAAAGGAAGCGATTCCCAAACCTTCCATAACAAAGCCATCACCTACAGAGAGATGAACTTGGAGAAGAGTCCCCTAAGTAAGCTGGTCATGGGGCTCTGTTCACAAACAGACCCCACAGAGCCCCAGGACAACAACAACAACAACAACACAATTAGAC
>NW_028165939.1:242500-276980 GCF_964263955.1 Coregonus lavaretus | reverse complement strand
CTATAACAAATATATTTACTACGACATTAGCAAGAACCGCCACATCCTCAGCCGGCTAATCCAGTGTGTGAAGTTTTGCGGAGTGTTTGAGTTAGCTTTGCGAGGCAAAGATGAAACTGAGGGCTCCACCAACCCTGGTAAGCCAACACTTTTGAGATCAGTCAATAAATGCTTCTGGTATTGACTTATATGCTGCCCCTGTCTTCATGTTGTTGCTGGACATATCTTTTTTAAAATGTGTGTAGGTCACCTAAATCATCAGAAAAATTGCCCCCCCTGAGAATTTTTTCAGGAGCCGCCACTGGTCACAGTGGATATTAGTGCTGGTTCAAACTACAGTTACGTTAGTCACAGTGGATATTAGTGCTGGTTCAAACTACAGTTACGTTAGTCACAGTGGATATTAGTGCTGGTTCAAACTACAGTTACGTTAGTCACAGTGGATATTAGTGCTGGTTCAAACTACAGTTACGTTAGTCACAGTGGATATTAGTGCTGGTTCAAACTACAGTTACGTTAGTCACAGTGGATATTAGTGCTGGTTCAAACTACAGTTACGTTAGTCACAGTGGATATTAGTGCTGGCTCAAACTACAGTTACGTTAGTCACAGTGGATATTAGTGCTGGTTCAAACTACAGTTACGTTAGTCACAGTGGATATTAGTGCTGGTTCAAACTACAGTTACGTTAGTCACAGTGGATATTAGTGCTGGTTCAAACTACAGTTACGTTAGTCACAGTGGATATTAGTGCTGGCTCAAACTACAGTTACGTTAGTCACAGTGGATATTAGTGCTGGTTCAAACTACAGTTACGTTAGTCACAGTGGATAATAGTGCTGGTTCAAACTACAGTTACGTTAGTCACAGTGGATATTAGTGCTGGTTCAAACTACAGTTACGTTAGTCACAGTGGATAATAGTGCTGGTTCAATGCCCACAGATTATAGAGTAGTTTGCCTATTCCTCTCTAATGTGGCCAATATCAAAACGACCCAGAAAGAATCTGATGGAAAGGTTTGTTTTTATTTTTATCGCAATAAAAGTTCCAGAACTACAGAACCACTCACAAAGAGGTTTAGGACCACTCAACCACACTGAACCACTCACAAAGAGGTTAAGGACCACTCAACCACACTGAACCACTCACAAAGAGGTTTAGGACCACTCAACCACACTGAACCACTCACAAAGAGGTTAAGGACCACTCAACCACACTGAACCACTCACAAAGAGGTTAAGGACCACTCAACCACACTGAACCACTCACAAAGAGGTTAAGGACCACTCAACCACACTGAACCACTCACAAAGAGGTTAAGGACCACTCAACCACACTGAACCACTCACAAAGAGGTTTAGGACCACTCAACCACACTGAACCACTCACAAAGAGGTTTAGGACCACTCAACCACACTGAACCACTCACAAAGAGGTTAAGGACCACTCAACCACACTGAACCACTCACAAAGAGGTTAAGGACCACTCAACCACACTGAACCACTCACAAAGAGGTTAAGGACCACTCAACCACACTGAACCACTCACAAAGAGGTTAAGGACCACTCAACCACACTGAACCACTCACAAAGAGGTTAAGGACCACTCAACCACACTGAACCACTCACAAAGAGGTTAAGGACCACTCAACCACACTGAACCACTCACAAAGAGGTTAAGGACCACTCAACCACACTGAACCACTCACAAAGAGGTTAAGGACCACTCAACCACACTGAACCACTCACAAAGAGGTTAAGGACCACTCAACCACACTGAACCACTCACAAAGAGGTTAAGGACCACTCAACCACACTGAACCACTCACAAAGAGGTTAAGGACCACTCAACCACACTGAACCACTCACAAAGAGGTTAAGGACCACTCAACCACACTGAACCACTCACAAAGAGGTTAAGGACCACTCAACCACACTGAACCACTCACAAAGAGGTTAAGGACCACTCAACCACTCTGAACCACTCACAAAGAGGTTAAGGACCACTCAACCACACTGAACCACTCACAAAGAGGTTAAGGACCACTCAACCACACTGAACCACTCACAAAGAGGTTAAGGACCACTCAACCACACTGAACCACTCACAAAGAGGTTAAGGACCACTCAACCACACTGAACCACTCACAAAGAGGTTAAGGACCACTCAACCACACTGAACCACTCACAAAGAGGTTTAGGACCACTCAACCACACTGAACCACTCACAAAGAGGTTAAGGACCACTCAACCACACTGAACCACTCACAAAGAGGTTAAGGACCACTCAACCACACTGAACCACTCACAAAGAGGTTAAGGACCACTCAACCACACTGAACCACTCACAAAGAGGTTTAGGACCACTCTGGCACCACTCACCAATGTCTGCGTAAACAACAGCCTCTTCAGACCCTGCCTTAGATATCACCTCTCCCCTGTCATGATAGATGTTACCGTTATAAATGCTTTCAATCACATCACACATCCAATAAAACACATTCTGTACACAGGACATGACTGGCACCTACAGGAAATACAGTGTGATTACAGACACTGCACGTGGCATTACACACTACAGTATGTGCTGTCTAGTACTCACCAGGGGCTAACGACAGTGCTGTGACCCCAGACTCTCCTTAGTACTCACCAGGGGCTAACGACAGTGCTGTGACCCCAGACTCTCCTTAGTACTCACCAGGGGCTAACGACAGTGCTGTGACCCCAGGCTCTCTAGTACTCACCAGGGGCTAACGACAGTGCTGTGACCCCAGACTCTCCTTAGTACTCACCAGGGGCTAACGACAGTGCTGTGACCCCAGGCTGTCTAGTACTCACCAGGGGCTAACGACAGTGCTGTGACCCCAAGCTGTCTAGTACTCACCAGGGGCTAACGACAGTGCTGTGACCCCAGGCTCTCCTTAGTACTGACCAGGGGCTAACGACAGTGCTGTGACCCCAGGCTCTCTAGTACTCACCAGGGGCTAACGACAGTGCTGTGACCCCAGGCTCTCCTTAGTACTCACCAGGGGCTAACGACAGTGCTGTGACCCCAGGCTCTCTAGTACTCACCAGGGGCTAACGACAGTGCTGTGACCCCAGACTCTCCTTAGTACTCACCAGGGGCTAACGACAGTGCTGTGACCCCAGGCTCTCTAGTACTCACCAGGGGCTAACAACAGTGCTGTGACCCCAGACTCTCCTTAGTACTCACCAGGGGCTAATGACAGTGCTGTGACCCCAGGCTCTCTAGTACTCACCAGGGGCTAACGACAGTGCTGTGACCCCAGGCTCTCTAGTACTCACCAGGGGCTAACGACAGTGCTGTGACCCCAGGCTCTCTAGTACTCACCAGGGGCTAACGACAGTGCTGTGACCCCAGGCCACGTAGGAGGCTGTCTCATCTCTGGCAGGGGAAGCTGTGGCCACGTACACCTGGTTATCAACCGCCCTGGTAGGGAGACAGACAGACCGACAGGAGTCTGAGTTAAAGACCACACACAGCAGTGAATGTTGCTCTACCGTTCATCTGCCATCTGTCTGCCGTTCATTCGGCGTGGTGAGTTTTAGGGACCACCCGCTGGTGGACGTCTGACTGCTAACATTTTTGCGCAATTCAAGTTGAATTTGTCACATGCACAAGTACAGTGAAATGCTTAACTTGCAAGCCCTACCCAACAGCGCAGTATTCAATATCAAAATAGTAGAACTATTACAAAAAACTAAAAACAAACATTTAATAACAAACAGGAGAAATAATAAATAAAAGAGGAAGCTATATACAGGGTCTGGGTCTGGGTCTGGGTCAGGGTCAGTACCAAATTTGCAGAGAAAGACACTGGTAGATACTGTTTGTACATGTAGCCAGGGGTTAGGAGAAAGACACTGGTAGATACTGTTTGTACATTTTACATTTTACATTTTAGTCATTTAGCAGACGCTCTTATCCAGAGCGACTTACAGTTAGCACATACATTATTTTATCGAACCCACAACCCTGGCGTTGCAAACGCCATGCTCTACCAACTGAGCTACATCCCCTGCCGGCCATTCCCTCCCCTACCCTGGACGACGCTGGGCCAATTGTGCGCCGCCCCATGGGTCTCCCGGTCGCGGCCGGCTACGACAGAGCCTGGATTCGAACCAGGATCTCTAGTGGCACAGCTAGCACTGCGATGCAGTGCCTTAGACCACTGCGCCAGGGGTTAGGAGAAAGACACTGGTAGCAGGATAAATAATAATAGTAAACAGTATGGCAGCAGCACAAGTGTTGGTGTGTGTGTATTTGAGTCTGTGGGTGTTAGTGTGAGTCTGTGGGTGGTATTGTGAGTCTGTGGGTGTTAGTGTGAGTCTGTGGGTGTTAGTGTGAGTCTGTGGGTGTTAGTGTGAGTCTGTGGGTGTTAGTGTGAGTCTGTGGGTGTTAGTGTGAGACTGTGGGTGTTAGTGTGAGACTGTGGGTGTTAGTCCGTGGGTGTTAGTGTGAGTCTGTGGGTGTTATTGTGTGTGGGTGTTATTGTGAGTGTGTGGGTGTTAGTGTGTGGGTGTTAGTGTGAGGGTGTTAGTGTGAGTGTGTGGGTTTTAGTGTGAGTCTGTGGGTGTTAGTGTGAGACTGTGGGTGTTAGTGTGAGTCTGTGGGTGTTAGTGTGAGACTGTGGGTGTTAGTGTGAGACTGTGGGTGTTTGTGTGAGTCTGTGGGTGTTAGTGTGAGACTGTGGGTGTTAGTCCGTGGGTGTTAGTGTGAGTCTGTGGGTTTTAGTGTGAGTCGGTGGGTGTTAGTGTGAGTCTGTGGGTGTTTGTGTGAGACTGTGGGTGTTTGTGTGAGACTGTGGGTGTTAGTCCGTGGGTGTTAGTGTGAGTCTGTGGGTGTTTTTGTGTGTGGGTGTTATTGTGAGTGTGTTAGTGTGAGTGTGTGGGTGTTAGTGTGAGTCTGTGGGTGTTAGTGTGAGTCGGTGGGTTTTAGTGTGAGTCTGTGGGTGTTAGTGTGAGTCTGTGGGTGTTTGTGTGAGTCGGTGGGTGTTTGTGTGAGTCGGTGGGTGTTAGTGTGAATCTGTGGGTGTTAGTGTGAATCTGTGGGTGTTAGTGTGAGTGTGTAAGTGTTAGTGTGTGGGTGTTAGTATGAGTCTGTGGGTGTTAGTGTGAGTGTGAGTGTGTAGGTTTTAGTGTGAGTCTGTGGGCGTTAGTGTGTGGGTGTGAGTGTGTGGGTGTTATTGTGAGTGTCTGGGTGTTATCGTGAGTCTGTGGGTGTTAGTGTGAGTCTGTGGGTGTTATTATGAGTGTCTGGGTGTTATCGTGAGTCTGTGGGTGTTAGTGTGAGGGTGTGGGTGTTAGTGTGAGACTGTGGGTGTTAGTGTGAGTCTGTGGGTGTTAGTGTGAGTGTGTGGGTGTTAGTGTGAGTCTGTGGGTGTTAGTGTGAGTCTGTGGGAATTAGTGTGAGTCTGTGGGTGTTAGTGTGAGTCTGTGGGTGTTATTGTGTGTGGGTGTTATGGTGAGTGTGTGGGTGTTAGTGTGTGGGTGTAAGTGTGAGGGTGTTAGTGTGAATGTGTGGGTTTTAGTGTGAGTCTGTGGGTGTTAGTGTGAATCTGTGGGTGTTAGTGTGAGTGTGTAAGTGTTAGTGTGTGGGTGTTAGTGTGAGTCTGTGGGTGTTAGTGTGAGTGTGTAGGTTTTAGTGTGAGTCTGTGGGCGTTAGTGTGTGGGTGTGAGTGTGTGGGTGTTATTGTGAGTGTCTGGGTGTTATCGTGAGTCTGTGGGTGTTAGTGTGAGTCTGTGGGTGTTATTGTATGTAGGTGTTATTGTGAGTGTGTGGGTGTTAGTGTGTGGGTGTTAGTGTGAGGGTGTTAGTGTGAGTGTGTGGGTTTAAGTGTGAGTCTGTGGGTGTTAGTGTGAGTCTGTGGGTGTTATTGTGAGTGTGTGGGTGTTAGTTTGTGGGTGTTAGTGTGAGTGTGAGTCTGTTGGTGTTAATGTGAGTCTGTGGGTGTTAGTGTGAGTCTGTGGGTGTTAGTGTGAGTCTGTGGGTGTTAGTGTGAGTCTGTTGGTGTTAATGTGAGTCTGTGGGTGTGAGTGTGAGTCTGTGGGTGTTAGTGTGAGTCTGTGGGTGTTAGTATGAGTGTGAGTCTGTTGGTGTTAATGTGAGTGTGTGGGTGTTAGTGTGAGTTTGTGGGTGTTAATGTGAGTCTGTGGGTGTTATTGTGTGTGGGTGTTATTGTGAGTGTGTGGGTGTTAGTGTGTGGGTGTTAGTGTGAGGGTGTGGGTTTTAGTGTGAGTGTGTAAGTGTTAGTGTGAGTGTGTGGGTGTTAGTGTGAGTGTGTAAGTGTTAGTGTGAGTGTGTGGGTGTTAGTATGAGTCTGTGGGTGTTAGTGTGTGGGTGTGAGTGTGTGGGTGTTATTGTGAGTGTCTGCGTGTTATCGTGAGTCTGTGGGTGTTAGTGTGAGGGTGTGGGTGTTAGTGTGAGGGTGTGGGTTTTAGTGTGAGTCTGTGGGTGTTAGTGTGAGTCTGGGTGTTAGTGGGAGTGTGTAAGTGTTAGTATGAGTCTGTGGGTGTTAGTGTGAGTCTGTGGGTGTTAGTGTGAGTCTGTGGGAATTACTGTGAGTCTCTGGGTGTTAGTCCGTGGGTGTTAGTGTGAATCTGTGGGTGTTAATGTGAGTGTGTGGGTGTTAGTGTGAGTATGTGGGTGTTAGTGTGAGTCTGTGGGTGTTAGTGTGAGTCTGTGGGTATTAGTGTGAATCTGTGGGTGTTAGTCCGTGGGTGTTAGTGTGAATCTGTGGGTGTTAATGTGAGTGTGTGGGTGTTAGTGTGAGTATGTGGGTGTTAGTGTGAGTCTGTGGGTGTTAGTCCGTGGGTGTTAGTGTGAATCTGTGGGTGTTAGTGTGAGTCTGTGGGTGTTAGTGTGAGTCTGTGGGAATTACTGTGAGTCTGTGGGTGTTAGTCCGTGGGTGTTAGTGTGAATCTGTGGGTGTTAATGTGAGTGTGTGGGTGTTAGTGTGAGTATGTGGGTGTTAGTGTGAGTCTGTGGGTGTTATTGTGAGACTGTGGGTGTTAGTGTGAGTGTGTGGGTGTTAGTGTGAGTATGTGGGTGTTAGTGTGAGACTGTGGGTGTTAGTGTGAGTCTGTGGGTGTTAGTGTGAGTCTGTGGTTGTTAGTGTGAGTCTGTGGGTGTTAGTGTGAGTCTGTGGGTGTTATTGTGAGTCTGTGGGTGTTAGTGTGAGACTGTGGGTGTTAGTGTGAGTCTGTGGGTGTTTGTGTGAGACTGTGGGTGTTAGTGTGAGTCTGTGGGTGTTAGTGTGAGTCTGTGGGTGTTTGTGTGAGACTGTGGGTGTTAGTGTGAGTCTGTGGGTGTTTGTGTGAGTCTGTGGGTGTTAGTGTGAGTCTGTGGGTGTTATTGTGAGTCTGTGGGTGTTAGTCTGAGTCTGTGGGTGTTAGTGTGAGTCTGTGGGTATTAGTGTGAATCTGTGGGTGTTAGTCCGTGGGTGTTAGTGTGAATCTGTGGGTGTTAATGTGAGTGTGTGGGTGTTAGTGTGAGTATGTGGGTGTTAGTGTGAGTCTGTGGGTGTTAGTCTGAGTCTGTGGGTGTTAGTGTGAGTCTGTGGGTATTAGTGTGAATCTGTGGGTGTTAGTCCGTGGGTGTTAGTGTGAATCTGTGGGTGTTAATGTGAGTGTGTGGGTGTTAGTGTGAGTATGTGGGTGTTAGTGTGAGTCTGTGGGTGTTATTGTGTGTGGGTGTTATTGTGAGTGTGTGGGTGTTAGTGTGTGGGTGTTAGTGTGAGGGTGTTAGTGTGAGTCTGTGGGTGTTAGTGTGAGCCTGTGGGTGTTAGTGTGGGTGTGTGGGTGTTATTGTGAGTGTGTGGGTGTTAGTGTGAGTCTGTGGGTGTTAGTGTGAGTGTGTGGGTGTTATTGTGAGTGTGTGGGTGTTAGTGTGAGGGTTTTAGTGTGAGTCTGTGGGTGTTAGTGTGAATGTGTGGGTGTTAGTATGAGTCTGTGTGTGGGTGTGAGTGTGTAGGTGTTATTGTGAGTGTCTGGGTGTTATCGGGAGTCTGTGGGTGTTAGTGTGAGTCTGTGGGTGTTAGTCTGAGTCTGTGGGTGTTTTTGTGAGACTGTGGGTGTTTGTGTGAGACTGTGGGTGTTAGTGTGAGTCTGTGGGTGTTAGTCTATGGGTGTTAGTGTGAGTCTGTGGTTGTTAGTGTGAGTCTGTGGGTGTTAGTGTGAGTCTGTGGGTGTTAGTGTGAGTGTGTGGGTGTTAGTGTGAGTGTGTGGGTGTTATTGTGGGTGTGTGGGTATTAGTGTGGGTGTTCGTGTGTGGGTGTTAGTGTGAGTCTGTGGTTGTTAGTGTGAGTGTGTGGGTGTTAGTGTGTGGGTGTTAGTGTGAGGGTGTTATTGAAATTGAGCTAGCTTGTTGCTACCTGTACAGCTACTAGTAAACAATAGCTGGAACGACCTAGCGAACAGACGCGAACTGGCTGAGTCAATTCAGTGGCTAGCTTTGCACTTGGCTAGCTAATAGTAGCTGCTAGGGGTAAGTCATAACCTACATTTGTGTTTTGTTTTTTACATATTGATAGCCCGAGTCGTTCAGGGAATTCGGGACATGGGTGACTAGTTAACGTTAGTTTGGCTCTCTCTGTGTGTTCGTGCCGTTCGTGCTGCGCCTAGGTAGCTAGCTGAGTTAGTCTATTCATAGAAACATTGAACCGCTGTAGTTTACAACAATTATAGTTTCTGAGGTGGAAGTTGGGAGAGTTATATTTGGGAGTTGTGGTGAGGGAGGCCCGCTCTCTCCTTTCCCAGATGTTTAGTTCATTTCATTCCGATCTCCTCTGCATTATTGTAGCCATTTGCTGCAGCCTGTCAACTATGCCTCTGCCTATCCCTGTTCTCTCCTCTCCGCACAGGCTACACAAACGCCTCACACCGCGTGGCTGCTGCCTCTCTAACCTGGTGGTCCCTGCACGCACCACTCACCTGGAGTTCCAGGTCTCAGGCAGCCTCTGGAACTGCCGTTCTGCTGCCAACAAGGCAGACTTCATCCCAGCCTATGCTACCCTCCAATCCCTCGACTTCTTGGCGCTGACGGAAACATGGATTACCACTGAAAACACTGCTACTCCTACTGCTCTCTCCTCGTCTGACCATGTGTTCTCGCATACCCCGAGAGCATCTGGTCAGCGGGGTGGTGGCACTTAAGCTTAATATCCTTGTCATCTATCGCCCTCCAGGTTCCCTTGGAGAGTTCATCAATGAGCTTGACGCCTTGATAAGCTCCTTTCCTGAGGATGGCTCACCCCTCACAGTTTTGGGGGATTTCAACCTCCCTACGTCTACATTTGACTCATTTCTCTCTGCCTCCTTCTTTCCACTCCTCTCCTCTTTTGACCTCACCCTCTCACCGTCCCCCCCTACTCACAAGGCAGGCAATACGCTTGACCTCATCTTTACTAGATGCTGCTCTTCTACTAATCTCACTGCAACTCCCCTCCATGTCTCCGACCACTACTTTGTATCCTTTTCTCTCTCGCTCTCCTCCAACACTACTCACTCTGCCCCTACACAGATGGTAATGCGCCGCCGCAACCTTCGCTCTCTCTCTCCCACTACTCTCTCCTCTTCCATCCTATCATCTCTTCCCTCTGCTCAATCCTTCTCCCTCCAATCTCCTGATTCTGCCTCCTCAACCCTCCTCTCCTCCCTTTCTGCATCCTTTGACTCTCTGTGTCCCCTATCCTCCCGGCCGGCTCGGTCCTCCCCTCCAGCTCCGTGGCTTGATGACTCATTGCGAGCTCACAGAACAGAGCTCCGGGCAGCGGAGCGGAAATGGAAGAAAACTAAACTCCCTGCCGACCTGGCATCTTTTCACTCCCTCCTCTCTACATTTTCTTCATCTGTTTCTGCTGCTAAGGCCACTTTCTACCACTCTAAATTCCAAGCATCTGCCTCTAACCCTAGGAAGCTCTTTGCCACATTCTCCTCCCTGCTGAATCCCCCCCCCCCCCCCCTCCTCCCTCTCTGTGGATGACTTTGTCAACCACTTTGAAAAGAAGGTTGACGACATCCGATCCTCGTTTGTTAAGTCTAATGATACTGCTGATCCTGCTCACACTGCCCTACCCTATGCTTTGACTTCTTTCTCCCCTCTCTCTCCAGATAAAATCTTGCGTCTTGTGACTGCAGGCCGCCCAACAACCTGCCCGCTTGACCCCATCCCCTCCTCTCTTCTCCAGACCATCTCCGGTGATCTTCTCCCCTACCTCACCTCGCTGATCAACTCATCCTTGACCGCTGGCCATGTCCCTTCCGTCTTCAAGAGAGCGAGAGTTGCACCCCTTCTCAAAAAACCAACACTCGATCCCACTGATGTCAACAACTACAGACCAGTATCCCTTCTTTCTTTTCTTTCCAAAACTATTGAGCGTGCCGTCTTTAGCCAACTCTCTTGCTATCTCTCTCAGAATGACCTTCTTGATCCAAACCAGTCAGGTTTCAGGACTGGTCATTCAACTGAGACTGCTCTTCTCTGTGTCACGGAGGCTCTCCGCACTGCTAAAGCTAACTCTTTCTCCTCTGCTCTTGTCCTTCTAGACCTGTCTGCTGCCTTTGATACTGTGAACCATCAGATCCTCCTCTCCACCCTCTCCGAGCTGGGCATCTCCGGCGTGGCTCACTCCTGGATTGCGTCCTACCTGACCGGTCGCTCCTACCAAGTGGCGTGGCGAGAAGCTGTCTCCGCACCACGTGCTCTCACCACTGGTGTCCCCCAGGGCTCAGTTCTAGGCCCTCTCCTATTCTCCCTATACACCAAGTCACTTGGCTCTGTCATATCCTCACATGGCCTCTCCTATCATTGCTACGCTGACGATACACAACTAATCTTCTCCTTTCCCCCTTCTGATAACCAGGTGGCGAATCGCATCTCTGCATGTCTGGCAGACATATCAGTATGGATGACGGATCACCACCTCAAGCTGAACCTTGGCAAGACGGAGCTGCTCTTCCTCCCGGGGAAGGACTGCCCGTTCCATGATCTCGCCATCACGGTTGACAACTCCGTTGTGTCCTCCTCCAGAGTGCGAAGAGCCTTGGCGTGACCCTGGACACCCCCTGTCGTTCTCCGCTAACATCAAGGCGGTAACCCGATCCTGCAGGTTCATGCTCTACAACATTCGGAGAGTACGACCCTGCCTTACACAGGAAGCGGCACAGGTCCTAATCCAGGCACTTGTCATCTCCCGTCTGGATTACTGCAACTCGCTGTTGGCTGGGCTCCCTGCCTGCGCCATTAAACCCCTACAACTCATCCAGAATGCCGCAGCCCGTCTGGTGTTCAACCTTCCCAAGTTCTCTCACGTCACCCCGCTCCTCCGCACACTCCACTGGCTTCCAGTTGAAGCTCGCATCAGTTACAAGACCATGGTGCTTGCCTATGGAGCTGTGAGGGGAACGGCACCTCCGTACCTTTAGGCTCTGATCAGTCCCTACACCCAAACGAGGGCATTGCGTTCATCCACCTCTGGCCTGCTGGCTCCCCTTCCTCTGCGGAAGCATAGTTCCCGCTCAGCCCAGTCAAAACTGTTCGCTGCTCTGGCACCCCAATGGTGGAACAAGCTCCCTCACGACGCCAGGACAGCGGAGTCACTCACCACCTTCCGGAGACATTTGAAACCCCACCTCTTTAAGGAATACCTGGGATAGGATAAAGTAATCCTTCTACCCCCCCCCCCCCCCCCCCTAAAAAAAAATAATAATAATTGTGAAGTGGTTATCCCACTGGCTATAGGGTGAATGCACCAATTTGTATGTCGCTCTGGATAAGAGCGTCTGCTAAATGACGTAAATGTAAATGTAAATGTTAGTGTGAGTGTGAGTATGTGGTTGTTAGTGTGAGTCTGTGGGTGTTAGTGTGAGTGTGCGGGTGTTATTGTGTGTGGGTGTTAGTGTGAGTGTATGGGTGTTAGTGTGTGGGTGTTAGTGTGAGGGTGTTAGTGTGAGTGTGTGGGTTTTAGTGTGAGTCTGTGGGTGTTAGTGTGAGTCGGTGGGTGGGTGTTAGTGTGAGTATGTGGGTGTTTATGTGAGACTGTGGGTGTTATAGTGAGTATGTGGGTGTTAGTGTGAGCCTGTGGGTGTTATAGTGAGTATGTGGGTGTTAGTGTGAGTATGTGGGTGTTATTGTGAGTGTGTGGGTGTTATTGTGAGTGTGTGGGTGTTATTGTGAGTGTGTGGGTGTGGGTGTTATGTATGAAAATGTATGCACTCACTAACTGTAAGTCGCTCTGGATAAGAGCGTCTACTAAATGACTAAAATGTAAATGTGTTAGTGTGAGTCTGTGGGTGTTAGTGTGAGTCTGTGGGTGTTAGTGTGTGGGTGTTAGTGTGAGGGTGTTAGTGTGAGTGTGAGTCTGTGGGTGTTAGTGTGAGTCTGTGGGTGTTAGTGTGAGTGTGTGGGTGTTATTGTGAGTGTGTGGGTGTTAGTGTGAGTCTGTGGGTGTTATTGTGAGTGTGTGGGTGTTAGTGTGTGGGTGTTAGTGTGAGGGTGTTAGTGTGAGTGTGAGTCTGTGGGTGTTAGTGTGAGTCTGTGGGTGTTAGTGTGAGTGTGTGGGTGTTAGTGTGTCTGTGGGTGTTAGTGTGTGTCTGTGGGTGTTATTGTGAGTGTGTGGGTTTAAGTGTGAGTCTGTGGGTGTTAATGTGAGTCTGTGGGTGTTATTGTGTGTGGGTGTTATTGTGAGTGTATGGGTGTTAGTGTGTGTGTGTTAGTGTGAATCTGTGGGTGTTAGTGTGAGTGTGTAAGTGTTAGTGTGAGTGTGTGGGTGTTACTATGAGTCTGTGGGTGTTGGTGTGTGGGTGTGAGTGTGTGGGTGTTATTGTGAGTGTCTGGGTGGTATTGTGAGTCTGTGGGTGTTAGTGTGAGTCTGTGGGTGTTATAGTGAGTATGTGGGTGTGTGCTAGTGTGAGTGTAGGGTGTGGGTGTTAGTCTGTGGGTGTTAGTGTGAGTCTGTGGGTGTTAGTGTGAGTCTGTGGGTGTTAGTGTGAGTCTGTGGGTGTTTGTGTGAGTCTGTGGGTGTTTGTGTGAGTCTGTGGGTGTTAGTGTGAGTCTGTGGGTGTTAGTGTGAGTCTGTGGGTGTTTGTGTGAGTGTGTGGGTGTTATTGTGAGTGTGTGAGTGTTATTGTGAGTGTGTGGGTGTTATGTATGAAAATGTATGCACTCACTAACTGTAAGTCGCTCTGGATAAGAGCGTCTACTAACTTACTAAAATGTAAATGTGTTATTGTGAGTCTGTGGGTGTTAGTGTGAGTCTGTGGGTGTTAGTGTGTGGGTGTTATTGTGAGTGTGTGGGTGGGTGTTATCGTGAGTGTGTGGGTGTTAGTGTGAGTCTGTGGGTGTTAGTGTGAGTCTGTGGGTGTTAGTGTGAGTCTGTGGGTGTTAGTGTGAGTCTGTGGGTGTTAGTGTGAGTCTGTGGGTGTTAGTGTGAGTATGTGGGTGTTAGTGTGAGTATGTGGGTGTTATAGTGAGTATGTGGGTGTTAGTGTGAGTGTGTGGGTGTTAGTGTGAGACTGTGGGTGTTTGTGTGAGACTGTGGGTGTTTGTGTGAGACTGTGGGTGTTTGTGTGAGACTGTGGGTGTTTGTGTGAGACTGTGGGTGTTAGTGTGAGTCTGTGGGTGTTATAGTGAGTATGTGGGTGTTAGTGTGAGTGTGTGGGTGTTTATGTGAGACTGTGGGTGTTTGTGTGAGACTGTGGGTGTTTGTGTGAGACTGTGGGTGTTTGTGTGAGACTGTGGGTGTTTGTGTGAGACTGTGGGTGTTAGTGTGAGTCTGTGGGTGTTATTGTGAGTGTGTGGGTGTTATTGTGAGTGTGTGGGTGTTATTGTGAGTGTGTGGGTGTGGGTGTTATGTATGAAAATGTATGCACTCACTAACTGTAAGTCGCTCTGGATAAGAGCGTCTACTAAATGACTAAAATGTAAATGTGTTATTGTGAGTCTGTGGGTGTTATTGTGAGTCTGTGGTTGTTAGTGTGAGTGTGTGGGTGTTAGTGTGAGTGTGTGGGTGTTAGTGTGAGTGTGTGGGTGTTAGTGTGAGTCTGTGGGTGTTATTGTGAGTGTGTGGGTGTTAGTGTGAGTGTGTGGGTGTTAGTGTGAGTGTGTGGGTGTTAGTGTGAGTCTGTGGGTGTTATTGTGAGTGTGTGGGTGTTAGTGTGAGTGTGTGGGTGTTAGTGTGAGTGTGTGGGTGTTAGTGTGAGTCTGTGGGTGTTATTGTGAGTGTGTGGGTGTTAGTGTGTGGGTGTTAGTGTGAGGGTGTTAGTGTGAGTGTGAGTCTGTGGGTGTTAGTGTGAGTCTGTGGGTGTTAGTGTGAGTGTGTGGGTGTTAGTGTGTCTGTGGGTGTTAGTGTGTGTCTGTGGGTGTTATTGTGAGTGTGTGGGTTTAAGTGTGAGTCTGTGGGTGTTAATGTGAGTCTGTGGGTGTTATTGTGTGTGGGATAAAGTAATCCTTCTACCCCCCCCCCCCCCCCCCCCCTAAAAAAAAATAATAATAATTGTGAAGTGGTTATCCCACTGGCTATAGGGTGAATGCACCAATTTGTATGTCGCTCTGGATAAGAGCGTCTGCTAAATGACGTAAATGTAAATGTAAATGTTAGTGTGAGTGTGAGTATGTGGTTGTTAGTGTGAGTCTGTGGGTGTTAGTGTGAGTGTGCGGGTGTTATTGTGTGTGGGTGTTAGTGTGAGTGTATGGGTGTTAGTGTGTGGGTGTTAGTGTGAGGGTGTTAGTGTGAGTGTGTGGGTTTTAGTGTGAGTCTGTGGGTGTTAGTGTGAGTCGGTGGGTGGGTGTTAGTGTGAGTATGTGGGTGTTTATGTGAGACTGTGGGTGTTATAGTGAGTATGTGGGTGTTAGTGTGAGCCTGTGGGTGTTATAGTGAGTATGTGGGTGTTAGTGTGAGTATGTGGGTGTTATTGTGAGTGTGTGGGTGTTATTGTGAGTGTGTGGGTGTTATTGTGAGTGTGTGGGTGTGGGTGTTATGTATGAAAATGTATGCACTCACTAACTGTAAGTCGCTCTGGATAAGAGCGTCTACTAAATGACTAAAATGTAAATGTGTTAGTGTGAGTCTGTGGGTGTTAGTGTGAGTCTGTGGGTGTTAGTGTGTGGGTGTTAGTGTGAGGGTGTTAGTGTGAGTGTGAGTCTGTGGGTGTTAGTGTGAGTCTGTGGGTGTTAGTGTGAGTGTGTGGGTGTTATTGTGAGTGTGTGGGTGTTAGTGTGAGTCTGTGGGTGTTATTGTGAGTGTGTGGGTGTTAGTGTGTGGGTGTTAGTGTGAGGGTGTTAGTGTGAGTGTGAGTCTGTGGGTGTTAGTGTGAGTCTGTGGGTGTTAGTGTGAGTGTGTGGGTGTTAGTGTGTCTGTGGGTGTTAGTGTGTGTCTGTGGGTGTTATTGTGAGTGTGTGGGTTTAAGTGTGAGTCTGTGGGTGTTAATGTGAGTCTGTGGGTGTTATTGTGTGTGGGTGTTATTGTGAGTGTATGGGTGTTAGTGTGTGTGTGTTAGTGTGAATCTGTGGGTGTTAGTGTGAGTGTGTAAGTGTTAGTGTGAGTGTGTGGGTGTTACTATGAGTCTGTGGGTGTTGGTGTGTGGGTGTGAGTGTGTGGGTGTTATTGTGAGTGTCTGGGTGGTATTGTGAGTCTGTGGGTGTTAGTGTGAGTCTGTGGGTGTTATAGTGAGTATGTGGGTGTGTGCTAGTGTGAGTGTAGGGTGTGGGTGTTAGTCTGTGGGTGTTAGTGTGAGTCTGTGGGTGTTAGTGTGAGTCTGTGGGTGTTAGTGTGAGTCTGTGGGTGTTTGTGTGAGTCTGTGGGTGTTTGTGTGAGTCTGTGGGTGTTAGTGTGAGTCTGTGGGTGTTAGTGTGAGTCTGTGGGTGTTTGTGTGAGTGTGTGGGTGTTATTGTGAGTGTGTGAGTGTTATTGTGAGTGTGTGGGTGTTATGTATGAAAATGTATGCACTCACTAACTGTAAGTCGCTCTGGATAAGAGCGTCTACTAACTTACTAAAATGTAAATGTGTTATTGTGAGTCTGTGGGTGTTAGTGTGAGTCTGTGGGTGTTAGTGTGTGGGTGTTATTGTGAGTGTGTGGGTGGGTGTTATCGTGAGTGTGTGGGTGTTAGTGTGAGTCTGTGGGTGTTAGTGTGAGTCTGTGGGTGTTAGTGTGAGTCTGTGGGTGTTAGTGTGAGTCTGTGGGTGTTAGTGTGAGTCTGTGGGTGTTAGTGTGAGTATGTGGGTGTTAGTGTGAGTATGTGGGTGTTATAGTGAGTATGTGGGTGTTAGTGTGAGTGTGTGGGTGTTAGTGTGAGACTGTGGGTGTTTGTGTGAGACTGTGGGTGTTTGTGTGAGACTGTGGGTGTTTGTGTGAGACTGTGGGTGTTTGTGTGAGACTGTGGGTGTTAGTGTGAGTCTGTGGGTGTTATAGTGAGTATGTGGGTGTTAGTGTGAGTGTGTGGGTGTTTATGTGAGACTGTGGGTGTTTGTGTGAGACTGTGGGTGTTTGTGTGAGACTGTGGGTGTTTGTGTGAGACTGTGGGTGTTTGTGTGAGACTGTGGGTGTTAGTGTGAGTCTGTGGGTGTTATTGTGAGTGTGTGGGTGTTATTGTGAGTGTGTGGGTGTTATTGTGAGTGTGTGGGTGTGGGTGTTATGTATGAAAATGTATGCACTCACTAACTGTAAGTCGCTCTGGATAAGAGCGTCTACTAAATGACTAAAATGTAAATGTGTTATTGTGAGTCTGTGGGTGTTATTGTGAGTCTGTGGTTGTTAGTGTGAGTGTGTGGGTGTTAGTGTGAGTGTGTGGGTGTTAGTGTGAGTGTGTGGGTGTTAGTGTGAGTCTGTGGGTGTTATTGTGAGTGTGTGGGTGTTAGTGTGAGTGTGTGGGTGTTAGTGTGAGTGTGTGGGTGTTAGTGTGAGTCTGTGGGTGTTATTGTGAGTGTGTGGGTGTTAGTGTGAGTGTGTGGGTGTTAGTGTGAGTGTGTGGGTGTTAGTGTGAGTCTGTGGGTGTTATTGTGAGTGTGTGGGTGTTAGTGTGTGGGTGTTAGTGTGAGGGTGTTAGTGTGAGTGTGAGTCTGTGGGTGTTAGTGTGAGTCTGTGGGTGTTAGTGTGAGTGTGTGGGTGTTAGTGTGTCTGTGGGTGTTAGTGTGTGTCTGTGGGTGTTATTGTGAGTGTGTGGGTTTAAGTGTGAGTCTGTGGGTGTTAATGTGAGTCTGTGGGTGTTATTGTGTGTGGGTGTTATTGTGAGTGTATGGGTGTTAGTGTGTGTGTGTTAGTGTGAATCTGTGGGTGTTAGTGTGAGTGTGTAAGTGTTAGTGTGAGTGTGTGGGTGTTACTATGAGTCTGTGGGTGTTGGTGTGTGGGTGTGAGTGTGTGGGTGTTATTGTGAGTGTCTGGGTGGTATTGTGAGTCTGTGGGTGTTAGTGTGAGTGTGTGGGTGTTAGTGTGAGTCTGTGGGTGTTAGTGTGAGTCTGTGGGTGTTTGTGTGAGTCTGTGGGTGTTAGTGTGAGTCTGTGGGTGTTTGTGTGAGTCTGTGGGTGTTAGTGTGAGTCTGTGGGTGTTTGTGTGAGTCTGTGGGTGTTTGTGTGAGACTGTGGGTGTTAGTGTGAGACTGGGTGTTTGTGTGAGACTGTGGGTGTTATTGTGAGTGTGTGGGTGTTATTGTGAGTGTGTGAGTGTTATTGTGAGTGTGTGGGTGTTATGTATGAAAATGTATGCACTCACTAACTGTAAGTCGCTCTGGATAAGAGCGTCTACTAACTTACTAAAATGTAAATGTGTTATTGTGAGTCTGTGGGTGTTAGTGTGAGTCTGTGGGTGTTAGTGTGTGGGTGTTATTGTGAGTGTGTGGGTGTGGGTGGGTGTTATCGTGAGTGTGTGGGTGTTAGTTTGAGTCTGTGGGTGTTATTGTGAGTGTGTGGGTGTTAGTGTGAGTCTGTGGGTGTGGGTGTTAGTGTGAGTCTGTGGGTGTTAGTTTGAGTCCGTGGGTGTTAGTGTATTTGTATTTATTATGGATCCCCATTAGTTCCTGCCAAGGCAGCAGCTACTCTTCCTGGGGTCCAGCAAAATTAAGGCAGTTATACATTTTAAAAACATTACAATACATTCATAACAGATTTCAGTGTGTACCCTTAGGCCTCTACTCTACTACCACATGTCTATAACACAAAATCCATGTGTACGTGTGTGTATAGTGCGTATGTTATCATGTGTTTGTATGCATGTGTCTATGTTTGTGTTGCTTCACAGTCCCCGCTGTTCCATAAGGTGCATTTGCATCTGTTTATTAAATCTAATTTTACTGCTGGCATGAGTTACTTGATGTGGAATAGAGTTCCATGTAGTCATGGCTCTATGTAGTACTGTGCACCTCCCATAGTCTGTTTTGGACTTGGGGACTGTGAAGAGACCTCTGGTGGCATGTCTTGTGGGGTATGAGCCAGGAGAGATTGAGATGCATATTATTAATGTTAGCTCTCTGTGTACATCCAAGACCAGCCGTGCTGCCCTGTTCTGAGCCAATTGCTATTTTCCTAAGTTCCTCTTTGTGGCACCTGACCACATGACTGAACAGTAGTCCAGGTGCCACAAAACTAGGGCCTGTAGGATCTGCCTTGTTGATAGTGCTGTTAAGAAAGCAGAGAATCGCTTTATTATAGACAGACTTCTCCCCATCCTAGCTACTGTTGTATCAATATGTTTTGACCATGACAGTTTACAATCCAGGGTTACTCCAAGCAGTTTAGTCTCCTCAACTTGATCAATTTCCACATTATTCATGATTAAAATGATTCGTCCCAAATACAATGCTTTTAGTTTTTTAAATATTTAGGACTAACTTATTCCTTGCCACCCATTCTGAAACTAACTGCAGCTCTTTGTTAAGTGTTGCTGTCATTTCAGTCGCTGTGGTAGCTGACGTGTATAGTGTTGAGTCATCCGCATACATAGACACACTGGCTTTACTCAAAGGCATGTCGTTAGTAAAGATGGAAAAAAGTAAGGGGCCTAGACAGCTGCCCTGGGGAATTCCTGATTCTACCTGGATTTTGTTGGCGAGGCTTCCATTAAAGAACACCCTCTGTGTTCTGTTAGACAGGTAACTCTTTATCCACAATATAGCAGGGGGTGTAAAGCCATAGTTTCAGATATAGCAGGGGGTGTAAAGCCATAGTTTCAGATATAGCAGGGGGTGTAAAGCCATAGTTTCAGATATAGCAGGGGGTGTAAAGCCATAGTTTCAGATATAGCAGGGGGTGTAAAGCCATAGTTTCAGATATAGCAGGGGGTGTAAAGCCATAGTTTCAGATATAGCAGGGGGTGTAAAGCCATCGTTTCAGATATAGCAGGGGGTGTAAAGCCATAGTTTCAGATATAGCAGGGGGTGTAAAGCCATAGTTTCAGATATAGCAGGGGGTGTAAAGCCATAGTTTCAGATATAGCAGGGGGTGTAAAGCCATCGTTTCAGATATAGCAGGGGGTGTAAAGCCATAGTTTCAGATATAGCAGGGGGTGTAAAGCCATAGTTTCAGATATAGCAGGGGGTGTAAAGCCATAGTTTCAGATATAGCAGGGGGTGTAAAGCCATAGTTTCAGATATAGCAGGGGGTGTAAAGCCATAGTTTCAGATATAGCAGGGGGTGTAAAGCCATAGTTTCAGATATAGCAGGGGGTGTAAAGCCATCGTTTCAGATATAGCAGGGGGTGTAAAGCCATAGTTTCAGATATAGCAGGGGGTGTAAAGCCATAGTTTCAGATATAGCAGGGGGTGTAAAGCCATAGTTTCAGATATAGCAGGGGGTGTAAAGCCATAGTTTCAGATATAGCAGGGGGTGTAAAGCCATAGTTTCAGATATAGCAGGGGGTGTAAAGCCATCGTTTCAGATATAGCAGGGGGTGTAAAGCCATAGTTTCAGATATAGCAGGGGGTGTAAAGCCATAGTTTCAGATATAGCAGGGGGTGTAAAGCCATAGTTTCAGATATAGCAGGGGGTGTAAAGCCATAGTTTCAGATATAGCAGGGGGTGTAAAGCCATAGTTTCAGATATAGCAGGGGGTGTAAAGCCATAGTTTCAGAATGGGTGGCAAGGAATAAGCTGGGTCAAATCATTTACTAAACCCTAAACCTCGACTACATCTTGTAATAACTAATGTGGAAATTGATCAAGTTGAGGAAACTAAATTGCTTGGAGTAACCCTGGATTGTAAACTGTCATGGTAAAAACATATTGATACAACAGTAGCTTAGATGGGGAGAAGTCTGTCCATAATAAAGTGCTGCTCTGCATTCTTAACAGCACTATCAACAAGGCAGGTCCTACAGGCTCTAGTTTTGTCACACCTGGACTACTGTTCAGTCGTGTGGTCAGGTGCCACAAAGAGGAACTTAGGAAAATGTAAATTGGTTCAGAACATGGCAGCACGGCTGGCCCTTGGATGTACACAGAGAGCTAACATTAATAATATGCATGTCAATCTCTCCTGGCTCAAAGTAGATGAGAGATTGACTTCATCACTACTTGTATTTGTGAGAGGTTTTGACATGTTGAAAGCACAGAGCTGTCTGTTTAAACGACTAGCACACAGCTCAGACACCCATGCATACCCCACAAGACATGCCACCAGAGGTCTCTTCACAGTCCCCAAGTCCAGAACAGACTATGGGAGGCGCACAGTACTACATAGAGCCATGACTACATGGAACTCGATTCCACATCAGGTAACTGATGCAAGCAGTAGAAACAAATTAAAAAAACAGATAAAAATACAAGTTATGGACTGTGAAGCAACACAAACATGCAGACACACACATGATAACATACGCTCTATACACACACATACTCATGGATTTTGTGTTGTAGATATGTGGTAGTGGTGGAGTAGGGGCCTGAGGGCACACACTATGGTATAACTGCCTTGATTTAGCCTGAACCCAGGAAGAGCCTTGATGCATCGGTAACGCCTTCCAGACGGGAGCATGGAGAACAGTCCATGTCTTGGGTGGCTGGAATCTTTTGCAATTCTTCAGGCCTTTCTCAGACACCGCCTGACATGTACGTCCTGGATGGCTGGTAGCTCACCCCCAGGGATGTGGTGGGCCGTCTGCACCACCTGGATGGCTGGGAGCTCACCCCCAGTGATGTGGTGGGCCGTCTGCACCACCTGGATGGCTGGGAGCTCACCCCCAGGGATGTGGTGGGCCGTCTGGGAGCTCACCCCCAGTGATGTGGTGGGCCGTCTGCACCGCCTGGATGGCTGGGAGCTCACCCCCAGGGATGTGGTGGGCCGTCTGCACCGCCCTCTGTAGGGCCTTCCGGTCGCGGACCCCATACCAGATGCTGATACAACCAGTCAGGATGTTCTCGACATGTAGAATCGGTTTGCAAATTACGGCTGGCACTCTGTTCAGGGATGCTAAGTACTCTCGGCCAGCAAACACTACCGGTGTGTCCTTTAGGATGGCATAATACTAACGGTGTGGGCAGAAGAGAGCCAGAGAGCCGGACACAGCAAATGGTTTTAAAATGGAAAATTACTTCATAGAAACTGGTTTCATAAACCTTTGGTCTTCTAAGATGTTCACCAACCTTCCTCTCTGCAGCAGTTCCCAGTGGGCCGGCCCGGTGGTCATGTTGAATGCTCCAGGGTAGACCAACAGCTGACATCCTGATGGAAGACAGATAACCATGACAACAACAACATCCTCACTATCCAGGTCTGCCCACTGTTCATTCATTGCAACTTCAATACATTCCCTTACTCATATTTGTTTTTATATACAGCGCTTTTGGAAAGTATTCAGATCCCTTGACTTTTCCCACATTTTGTTACGTTACAGCCTTATTCTAAAATGGATTAAATAATTTTTTCCCCTCATCAATCTACACACAATACCCCATAATGACAAAGCAAAAACAGGTTTTTAGAAATGTTTGCACATTTATTAAAAATAAAAAACAGATATTCAAGTATTCAAACCCTTTACTCAGTACTTTGTTGAAGCACCTTTGGCAGCGATTACAGCCTTGAGTCGTCTTGGGTATGACGCTACAAGCTTGGAACACCTGTATTTGGGGAGTTTCTCCCATTCTTCTCTGCAGATCCTTTCAAGCTCTGTCAGGTTGGATGGGAGCGTCACTGCAGAGCTATTTTCAGGTCTCTCCAGAGATGTTCGATCGGGTTCAAGTCCGGGCTCTGGCTGGGCCACTCAAGGACATTCAGAGACTTGTCCCGAAGCCACTCCTGTGTTGTCTTGTTGGAAGGTGAACCTTCGCCCCAGGTGAACCTTCACCCCAGTCTGAGGTCCTGAGCACTCTGGAGCAGGTTTTCATCAAGGATCTCTCTGTACTTTGCTCCGTTCATCTTTCCCTCGATCCTGACTAGTCTCCCAGTCCCTGCCGCTGAAAAACATCCCCACAGCATGATGCTGCCACCACCATGCTTCACTGTAGGGATGGTGCCAGGTTTCCTCCAGACGTGACGCTTGGCATTCAGGCCAAAGAGTTCAATCTTGGTTTCATCAGACCAGAGAATCTTGTTTCTCATGGTCTGAGAGTCTTTAGGTGCCTTTTGACAAACTTCAAGCGGGCTGTCATGTGCCTTTTACTGAGGAGTGGCTTCCGTCTGGCCATTCTACCATAAAGGTCTGATTGGTGGAGTGCTGCAGAGATGGTTATCTTTCTGGAAGGTTCTCCCATCTCCACAGAGGAACTCTGGAGGTCTGTCAGAGTGACCATCCGGTTCTTGGTCACCTCCCTGACCAAGGCCCAGCTCCCCCGATTGCTCAGTTTGGCCGGGCAGCCAGCTCTAGGAAGAGTCTTCGTGGTTCCAAACTTCTTCCATTTAAGAATGATGGAGGCCACTATGTCTTGGGGACCTTCAATGCTGCAAAGATATTGGGGTACCCTTCCCCAGATCTGTGCTTCGACACAGTCCTGTCTCGGAAAAAAAGTAATAATTTTAGAATAAGGTTGTAACATAACAAAATGTGGAAAAAGTCAAGGGGTCTGAATACTTTCCGAATGCGCTGTACATGCCCCTTTGGGATCCTTTTCTACCTACTATGGTTACAAGGTTTACTTCCACAGCCCAGTGCAGCACAGTCACCACATTACCTTTCTTAGCGTAGAGTTGGGCCAGCTCTGCAAACCTCATGTCATAGCAGATCCCCACACCCACCTTACAGTATGCTAGAGGAGATATGACAGAGAAGGGACAGGGTTAGAGTTAACCCAATACACAGTAACACAGGGTTAGAGTTAACCCAATACACAGTAACACAGGGTTAGAGTTAACCCAATACACAGTAACACAGGGTTAGAGTTAGCCCAATACACAGTAACACAGGGTTAGAGTTAACCCAATACACAGTAACACAGGGTTAGAGTTAGCCCAATACACAGTAACACAGGGTTAGAGTTAACCCAATACACAGTAACACAGGGTTAGTTAACCCAATACACAGTAACACAGGGTTAGAGTTAACCCAATACACAGTAACACAGGGTTAGAGTTAACCCAATACACAGTAACACAGGGTTAGAGTTAACCCAATACACAGTAACACAGGGTTAGAGTTAACCCAATACACAGTAACACAGGGTTAGAGTTAACCCAATACACAGTAACACAGGGTTAGAGTTAACCCAATACACAGTAACACAGGGTTAGAGTTAATGCAGGAAAACTTTAATCCATTTGACCTCATTTCTACCAGCATGTTAAATGTGCAACCAGAGAACCAAAAAAAACTCTAGACCACCTTTACTCCACACACAGAGACGTGTACAAAGCTCTCCCTCGCCCTCCATTTGGCAAATCTGACCATAACTCTATCCTCCTGATTCCTGCTTACAATCAAAAACTAAAGCAGGAATAACCAGTGACTCGGTTAATACGGAAGTGGTCAGATGACGCAGATGCTAAACTACAGGACTGACTGGAACATGTTCCGGGATTCATTCGATGGCATTTGTTGGAAATTGTTTAGTGGACTATGAGATACAACTTAGTTAATCATGAACATATAGTTAACATTCTTTGTGGCTAACTGAATTGGGTCATTTCACTGTGTGTGTGTGGGTAAAAGAGGGAATCTGATTTAGGGTCAAGTTGCTCGCTTTTACTTAAATCCATGGCTGTCCTATCTTATCAGGGACTGAAACTAGCCTGTGGCCTTTTGTCTCTCTCCTCACACAAAGTGATAAAGAGCGGCGCCAGGGGGTTGAACAGAGTTTAACCTAAACATGAGTGTTTTTGCAAGATAAGGGATTGATTGAGTGTATTACTATTGAATCTGAACTGAATGAAAGTCGAATGTAGCCGTCCACCATAGACAAAGGGAGTGGGCGGAGCAATAAAAGAGCGGGAAACTGAGGAGGGAGGGATTTAAAGCTATGGTGTGTGGAGGGCACTATATAAGATGGAGGGAGAGAAGAAGAGGGGGCGCTACTCTGCAGACCGGCCTCGGCTTTGTTGAAATTGTAATAAAGTCATTCTTAGTTCTACAAAAACTCTGGAAGTATTTTGATTTGTAATAAAGTATAGTGATTATTTTCCACAACTCATTGAGGAGTATCCCACATCAGTCACCGGCTTCATCAATAAGTGTATCGATGATGTCGTTCCCACAGTGACAGTACGTACATATCCCAACCAGAAGCCATGGATTACAGGCAACATCCGCACTGAGCTAAAGGATAGAGCTTCCGCTTTCAAGGAGCGGGACGCTTATAAGATATCCCGCTATAACCTCAGACGAACCATCAAACAGGCAAAGCGTCAATACAGGACTGTGATTGAATCCTACTACACCGGCTCTGACGCTCTTCGGATGTGGCAGGGCTTGCAAACTATTACGGACTACAAAGGGAAACCCAGCCGTGAGCTGCTCAGTGACGCGAGCCTACCAGACGAGCTAAATGCCTTTTATGCTCGCTTCGAGGCAAGCAACACTGAAGCATGCATGAGAGCACCAGCTGTTCCAGACGACTGTGTGATCACGCTCTCCGTAGCAGATGTGCGTAAGACCACCCGAGCTACGGCCTGTTCACCCCGCTATCATCCAGAAGGCAAGGTCAGTACAGGTGGATCAAAGCTGGGACCGAGAGACTGAAAAACAGCTTCTATTCTATTTCAAGGCAACAGGTCATCAGACTGTTAAATAGCCATCACTAGCCGGCTTCCACCCAGTTACTCAACCCTGCACCTTAGAGGCTGCTGCCTCTAAGACATGGAATCACTGGTCACTTTAATAATGGAACACTAGTCACTTTAATAATGGAACACTAGTCACTTTAATAATGTTTACATACTGCTTTACTCATCTCATATGTATATACTGTATTCTATTCTACTGTAATTTAGTCAATGCCACTCCGACATTGCTCGTCCTAATATTGATATATTTCTTAATTCCATCCTTTTACTTTTAGATTTGTGTGTATTGTTGTGAATTGTTAGATACTACTGCACATCTGCAAAATATGTGTATGTGACCAATACAATTTGATTTGATTTTGATTTAAACAGGTCAACATTCACAAGGCCGCAGGGCCAGACGGATTACCAGGACATATACTCAGAGCATGCGCGGACCAACTGGCAAGTGTCTTCACTGACATTTTCAACCTCTCCCTGTCGGAGTCTGTAATACCAACATGTTTCAAGCGGATCACCATAGTCCCTGTGCCCAATAACACTAAGATAACCTGCCTAAATGACTACCGACCCATAGCACTCATGTCTGTAGCCATGAAGTGCTTTGAAAGGCTGGTCATGGCTCACATCCACACCATCATCCCGGAAACCCTAGACCCACTCCAATTCGCATACCGCCCCAACAGATCCACAGATGATGCAATCTCTATTGCACTCCACACCTTTCCCACCTGGACAAAAGGAACATCTATGTGAGAATGCTGTTCATTGACTACAGCTCAGCGTTCAACACCATAGTGCCCACAAAGCTCATCACTAAGCTAAGGACCCTGGGACTAAACACCTCCCTCTGCAACTGGATCCTGGACTTCCAGACGGGACGCCCCCAGGTGGTGAGGGTAGACAACAACACATCTGCCACGCTGATCCTCAACACGGGGGCCCCTCAGGGGTGCGTGCTCAGTCCCCTCCTGTACTCCCTGTTCACCCACGACTGTGTGGCCAAGCACGACTCCAACACCATCATTAAGTTTGCTGACGACACAATGGTGGTAGGCCTGATCACCGACAACGATGAGACAGCCTATAGGGAGGAGGTCAGAGACCTGGCCGTGTGGTGCCAGGATAACAACCTCCTCCTCAACGTGAGAAAGACAAAAGAGCTGATTGTGGACAACAGGAAAAGGAGGGCCGAACAGGCCCCCATTCTCATCGACGGGGCTGTAGTGGAGCGGGTCGAGAGCTTCAAGTTCCTTGGTGTCCACATCACCAACAAATGATCATGGTCCAAATACACCAAGACAGTCATGAAGAGGGCACGACAAAGCTTATTCCCTCAGGAGACTGAAAAGATTTGGCATGGGTCCTCAGATCCTCAAAAAGTTATACAGCTGCACCATCCTGACTGGTTGCATCACCGCCTGGTATGGCAACTGCTCGGCCTCCGACCGCAAGGCACTACAGAGGGTAGTGTGTACGGCCCAGTACATCACTGGGGCCAAGCTTCCTGCCATCCAGTACGTATATACTAGGAGGTGTCAGAGGAAGGCCCAAAAAGTTGTCAAAGACTCCAGCCACCCAAGTCATAGACTGTTCTCTCTGCTACTGCATGGCAGGCGGTACCGGAGCGCCATGTCTAGGTCCAAAAGGTTCCTTAACAGCTTCTACCCCCAAGCCATAAGACTCCTGAACAGCTAATCATGGCTACCCAGACTATTTACATTGATTTTACACTGCTGCTACTCACTGTTTATTATCTATGCATAGTCACTTTACCCCTACTGTACAAATTACCTCGACTAACCTGTACCACCACACATTGACTCAGTACCGGTACCCCCTGTATATAGCCTCGTTATTGTTATTTTATTGTGTTACTTTTTTAACTTTCGTTTATTTTGTACATATTCTCTTAACTCTATTTTCTTAAAACTGCATTGTTGGTTAAGGGCTTGTCAGTAAGCATTTCTCTGTAAGATCTACACCTGTTGTATTCGGCGCACGTGACAAATGAAATGTGATTTGATTTGACTAGGTAGGGAATAGGGTGCCATTCTCTGGTCTAAAGTAGTGCACTATATAGGGAATAGGGTGCCATTCTCTGGTCTAAAGTAGTGCACTACGTAGGGAATAGGGTGCCATTCTCTGGTCTAAAGTAGTGCACTACATAGGGAATAGGGTGCCATTCTCTGGTCTAAAGTAGTGCACTACATAGGGAATAGGGTGCCATTCTCTGGTCTAAAGTAGTGCACTATATATTTACATTTTAGTCATTTAGCAGACGCTCTTATCCAGAGCGACTTACAGGAGCAATTAGGGTTAAGTGCCTTGCTCAAGGGCACATTTACGTCATTTAGCAGACGCTCTTATCCAGAGCGACTACAAATTGGTGCATTCACCCTATAGCCAGTGGGATAACCACTTTACAATTATACTTTTAAATTATTTTATTTTTTTGGGCGGGGGGGGGGGTAGAAGGATTACTTTATCCTATCCCAGGTGTTCCTTAAAGAGGTGGGGTTTCAAATGTCTCCGGAAGGTGGTGAGTGACTCCGCTGTCCTGGCGTCGTGAGGGAGCTTGTTCCACCATTGGGGTGCCAGAGCAGCGAACAGTTTTGACTGGGCTGAGCGGGAACTATGCTTCCGCAGAGGAAGGGGAGCCAGCAGGCCAGAGGTGGATGAACGCAATGCCCTCGTTTGGGTGTAGGGACTGATCAGAGCCTGAAGGTACGGAGGTGCCGTTCCCCTCACTGCTCCATAGGCAAGCACCATGGTCTTGTAACGGATGCGAGCTTCAACTGGAAGCCAGTGGAGTGTGCGGAGGAGGGGGGTGACGTGAGAGAACTTGGGAAGGTTGAACACCAGACGGGCTGCGGCATTCTGGATGAGTTGTAGGGGTTTAATGGCACAGGCAGGGAGGCCAGCCAACAGCGAGTTGCAGTAATCCAGACGGGAGATGACAAGTGCCTGGATTAGGACCTGTGCCGCTTCCTGTGTAAGGCAGGGTCGTACTCTCCGAATGTTGTAGAGCATGAACCTGCAGGATCGGGTCACCGCCTTGATGTTAGCGGAGAACGACAGGGTGTTGTCCAGGGTCACGCCAAGGCTCTTCGCACTCTGGGAGGAGGACACAACGGAGTTGTCAACCGTGATGGCGAGATCATGGAACGGGCAGTCCTTCCCCGGGAGGAAGAGCAGCTCCGTCTTGCCAGGGTTCAGCTTGAGGTGGTGATCCGTCATCCATACTGATATGTCGGCCAGACATGCAGAGATGCGATTCGCCACCTGGTTATCAGAAGGGGGAAAGGAGAAGATTAGTTGTGTATCGTCAGCGTAGCAATGATAGGAGAGGCCATGTGAGGATATGACAGAGCCAAGTGACTTGGTGTATAGGGAGAAAAGGAGAGGGCCTAGAACTGAGCCCTGGGGGACACCAGTGGTGAGAGCACGTGGTGCGGAGACAGCTTCTCGCCACGCCACTTGGTAGGAGCGACCGGTCAGGTAGGACGCAATCCAGGAGTGAGCCGCGCCGGAGATGCCCAGCTCGGAGAGGGTGGAGAGGAGGATCTGATGGTTCACTGTATCAAAGGCAGCAGACAGGTCTAGAAGGACAAGAGCAGAGGAGAGAGAGTTAGCTTTAGCAGTGCGGAGAGCCTCCGTGACACAGAGAAGAGCAGTCTCAGTTGAATGACCAGTCCTGAAACCTGACTGGTTTGGATCAAGAAGGTTATTCTGAGAGAGATAGCAAGAGAGTTGGCTAAAGACGGCACGCTCAATAGTTTTGGAAAGAAAAGAAAGAAGGGATACTGGTCTGTAGTTGTTGACATCAGTGGGATCGAGTGTTGGTTTTTTGAGAAGGGGTGCAACTCTCGCTCTCTTGAAGACGGAAGGGACATGGCCAGCGGTCAAGGATGAGTTGATCAGCGAGGTGAGGTAGGGGAGAAGGTCACCGGAGATGGTCTGGAGAAGAGAGGAGGGGATGGGGTCAAGCGGGCAGGTTGTTGGGCGGCCTGCAGTCACTAGTCGCAAGATTTTATCTGGAGAGAGAGGGGAGAAAGAAGTCAAAGCATAGGTTGACAAAGTGGTTGACAAAGTCATCCACAGAGAGGGAGGGGGGGGGGGGGGATTCAGCAGGGAGGAGAATGTGGCAAAGAGCTTCCTAGGGTTAGAGGCAGATGCTTGGAATTTAGAGTGGTAGAAAGTGGCCTTAGCAGCAGAAACAGATGAAGAAAATGTAGAGAGGAGGGAGTGAAAAGATGCCAGGTCGGCAGGGAGTTTAGTTTTCTTCCATTTCCGCTCCGCTGCCCGGAGCTCTGTTCTGTGAGCTCGCAATGAGTCATCAAGCCACGGAGCTGGAGGGGAGGACCGAGCCGGCCGGGAGGATAGGGGACACAGAGAGTCAAAGGATGCAGAAAGGGAGGAGAGGAGGGTTGAGGAGGCAGAATCAGGAGATTGGAGGGAGAAGGATTGAGCAGAGGGAAGAGATGATAGGATGGAAGAGGAGAGAGTAGTGGGAGAGAGAGAGCGAAGGTTGCGGCGGCGCGTTACCATCTGTGTAGGGGCAGAGTGAGTAATGTTGGAGGAGAGCGAGAGAGAAAAGGATACAAAGTAGTGGTCGGAGACATGGAGGGGAGTTGCAGTGAGATTAGTAGAAGAGCAACATCTAGTAAAGATGAAGTCAAGCGTATTGCCTGCCTTGTGAGTGGGGGGGGATGGTGAGAGGGTGAGGTCGAAAGAGGAGAGGAGTGGAAAGAAGGAGGCAGAGAGAAATGAGTCAAATGTAGACGTAGGGAGGTTGAAATCCCCCAAAACTGTGAAGGGTGAGCCATCCTCAGGAAAGGAACTTATCAAGGCGTCAAGCTCATTGATGAACTCTCCAAGGGAACCTGGAGGGCGATAGATGACAAGGATATTAAGCTTAAATGGGCTAGTGACTGTGACAGCGTGGAATTCAAATGAGGAGATAGACAGATGGGTTAGGGGAAAAATCGAGAATGACCACTTGGGAGAGATGAGGATTCCTGTGCCACCACCCCTCTGACCAGATGCTCTCGGGGTATGCGAGAACACATGGTCAGACGAGGAGAGAGCAGTAGGAGTAGCAGTGTTTTCAGTGGTAATCCATGTTTCCGTCAGCGCCAGGAAGTCGAGGGACTGGAGGGTAGCATAGGCTGGGATGAAGTCAGCCTTGTTGGCAGCAGAACGGCAGTTCCAGAGGCTGCCTGAGACCTGGAACTCCAGGTGTGTGGTGCGTGCAGGGACCACCAGGTTAGAGAGGCAGCAGCCACGCGGTGTGAGGCGTTTGTGTAGCCTGTGCGGAGAGGAGAGAACAGGGATAGGCAGAGGCATAGTTGACAGGCTGCAGCAGATGGCTACAATAATGCAGAGGAGATCGGAATGAAATGAACTAAACATCTGGGAAAGGAGAGAGCAGGCCTCCCTCACCAAAAAAATAATAATATAACTCTCCCAACTTCCACCTCAGAAACTATAATTGTTTCACTGAACCACCCGAATAAAACTCTCCCAACTTCCACTTTAGAAATTAGAATTGTTGTAAACTACAGCAGACTGTTATCAGTAGCTGTAATTAAGTACAGCAGCTACCAACCACCTAACGTTAATGCCTCGGATAATGAGGTTAGAAAAACAGCTGAATGGTAGCAGCTAGCTGGCTCAATCACAGGTACTCTTAAGCATGAAATAACATTGGAAACAACTAACCACAGTTGCTAAAAGTTACCAGTAGCTACCCGCTAGCTAGCTAGCTTTGTTGGTCCAGGTAGTGGGTTAGCTAGCCTCGTGCTTCGCCGAATACAATACTTACCTACAATAATTACCTACAATAACCTTCAATAACTACCTGAGTAAGCTACCTATAATACCAAACTACAATACCTACCTACAATCTAAATACATGGTTTAAGCTTAACTCAACACCATATAAGAAGCCAAGCTTACCTTTCATAACGCAGCAATGATTAAACGTTGGGTAGCTAGCACAAAGATATTGTATTTAGCTACTACAGTACAGCCAGCTGGTAGTGTTGGCTAGCTAGCAATGGCTGCTGTGTTGACTTTGTTTGAAAAACGGCGTCGCTGCGAACGAATGTAGCTGGCTAAAAGGATATTGTTTTTAGTTGCTACCGTTGCTAATAGCTACTCGCTAGCTAATCCAGGAGGTGAGTTAGCTAGCTAGCTTCGTGCTACACCCGGCACCGCCGAATACAAAAGTAACCTACAATAACTACACAACAGCTACCCACAACAGCCCACGATGCCTACCTATACTACTTAATAATATACAGCCCACGATGCCTACCTATAGTACCTAACTACAATCTAAATACATAGTTTAAGCCTTACTCGACAAAGCCCAAGCTATGTATAAAGCCAAACTGGCAGACTGCAATCAGTAGCCGTAATTAAGTACAGCAGCTACCAACCACCTAACGTAGGGAATAGGGTGCCATTCTCTGGTCTAAAGTAGTGCACTATATAGGGAATAGGGTGCCATTCTCTGGTCTAAAGTAGTGCACTATATAGGGAATAGGGTGCCATTCTCTGGTCTAAAGTAGTGCACTACATAGGGAATAGGGTGCCATTCTCTGGTCTAAAGTAGTGCACTATATAGGGAATAGGGTGCCATTCTCTGGTCTAAAGTAGTGCACTATATAGGGAATAGGGTGCCATTCTCTGGTCTAAAGTAGTGCACTATATAGGGAATAGGGTGCCATTTGGGAAGCAGACTCAGAGACTCACGTGTGTCGAACACTGACAGGTTGCTCCCTGGGCTCAGTGTCTCCGACTCCTGGAAACGGATCTTCCCTGGAACGTCGATGTCAAATAGGTGGATCTTCAAGAGGAATCATGGTAAACATAAAGACAGAGAATGTACTCAAATACAGCCAGTGTCCTGTCAAAGCATTTCTCCCCTCATAAAGTTGGAGTCATACTGTATGTATGTGTAATGCATGTGTCCCTTGCTCCTGTTCCTGTTCCCACCTTCCTGTGTTTGAGCACCAGGCTGCCGTCAGGTCCAAACACTGGACACGTGTTATACAGCTTCCCTCCATCATCCTCCTCAGGGATGGAGCCTGAATACACCAACACATCACAGCCCACTGTTTAACACACCTCTCATATTAACACACCTCTCATATTAACACACCTCTCATATTAACACACCTCTCATATTAACACACCTCTCATATTAACACACCTCTCATATTAACACACAGCTCATATTAACACACAGCTCATATTAACACACCTCTCATATTAACACACCTCTCATATTAACACACCTCTCATATTAACACACCTCTCATATTAACACACCTCTCATATGAACACACCTCTCATATGAACATACAGCTCATATTAACACACCTCTCATATGAACACACCTCTCATATGAACATACAGCTCATATTAACACACCTCTCATATTAACACACCTCTCATATTAACACACCTCTCATTAACACATCACAGCCCACTGTTTAACACACCTCTCATATTAACACACCTCTCATATTAACACACCTCTCATATTAACACACCTCTCATATTAACACACCTCTCATATTAACACACCTCTCATATTAACACACAGCTCATATTAACACACCTCTCATATTAACACACCTCTCATATTAACACACCTCTCATATTAACACACCTCTCATATTAACACACCTCTCATATTAACACACCTCTCATAATAACACACCTCTCATAATAACACACCTCTCATATTAACACACAGCTCATATATTAAACACATCTCAAGCACATGAACACGTCATCTAATCAGAGCCGACTAAAGAGCTATGGGGACAGTCCCAACAGTTGTCCAGCTATGGGGACAGTCCCAATAGTTGTCCAGCTATGGGGACAGTCCCAACAGTTGTCCAGCTATGGGGAAAGTCCCAATAGTTGTCCAGCTATGGGGACAGTCCCAATAGTTGTCCAGCTATGGGGACAGTCCCAACAGTTGTCCAGCTATGGGGAAAGTCCCAATAGTTGTCCAGCTATGGGGACAGTCCCAACAGTTGTCCAGCTATGGGGACAGTCCCAACAGTTGTCCAGCTATGGGGACAGTCCCAACAGTTGTCCAGCTATGGGGACAGTCCCAACAGTTGTCCAGCTATGGGGACAGTCCCAATAGTTGTCCAGCTATGGGGACAGTCCCAACAGTTGTCCAGCTATGGGGACAGTCCCAACAGTTGTCCAGCTATGGGGACAGTCCCAACAGTTGTCCAGCTATGGGGACAGTCCCAATAGTTGTCCAGAGTTCCGCTCACCTCCCACCAGATACACCTGGCTCTCCTTGGCTGCCTCTGACAGAATCCGGCTGGATTCTCCAGGGATCTTCTCTGCATACTCAGGGAAGAAGCCAGTCCCATAGGGGGAGTTGAAGCACTCCTGTACATGGAAACATGTACAACATACATGTAAATATAATCATGTTTGGATGGTATTATGGGAAACAACTGGCACAGTAACCATGGAAACTGGCACAGTAACCTTTCTAATGATCACAAAGAGAAGTCAGTCAACAATAAAACAAGTCAATATTAATTCCTGGAAAAAGAGATCAATTGTTCCGCTGATGGAAATCAAATCATATTTCACATCAGCAGTTGTCACAAAGGGCTTTACAGTCGCAGCCTAGACCATAAAGAGCAAGATCTAGAGAGGAACCAGGCCCATCGTCATCACTAAACATTTCAGATCTAGAGAGGAACCAGGCCCATCGTCATCACTAAACATTTCAGAAGAGTAAAGGGGGTGGTGTACTCACAGGTAAGACCACCACTTTGGCCCCATGTCCAGCTGCTTCGCTGATCAGCCCCCGGGCTCTAGAGAGGTTGTCAGCTTTGACCTTGGTCACGTGTAGCTGGACCACTGCCAGACGGAACTCTTGGGGCAGAAACAGAATAGTCATCATTCAGACACCAGTGTCTAAAACTCTGCCACGATATGCAGATCAAAATGCTGGCTATGCCTATTACATCATTCCTGCTCAGTTCTGCTCAAGGTCAATGACCAGACACTACAATGATCAACAGGGGGTCAGGGTGGGAGTATTTTACTGTAAAGCCTATGAAGGGGGGCAGGTAGCCGAAAGGTTAAGCCCATTGGGCCAGTAACCAAAAGTTCGCTAGTTCGAATCCCCGAGCGGACTAGGTAAAAAAAAAAAAATTGTCCTTGCACTTGAGCAAGGCACTTAACCCCAATTGCTCCTGTAGTCGCTCTGGATAAGACCATCTGCTAAAAGGTCAAAAATATAAGTGAAGACTGCACAGGTGTGC